>NC_079450.1:46614280-46759280 GCF_903798145.1 Danio aesculapii | reverse complement strand
TTCATTACTAAATGAAGTATTGCATTGTTTACAAACCAGTTATTTCAGCATAGATGGTGGTTTTTATGATCATTCAGAATGAGTCAATAAATGCTTAATAAACTATTCAAATTAACATTTATATATGTTATTATTCAGGCATATACTAAGAGTTAATTTATATGTTAATAAATGCTTTAAGTCAACTTCATCCATGTTGTGACCTAATCTAAAGTGAGGACTGTTCATGCTTTATAAATCCCTTATATATTACAAGTAAAGGGTCAGTTATATTCTAAACAGGAAAAAAGATCATAAACAACATTATTCATTTCTGAAGACACACAAATAAAACTGTATTAAATAAAAATAAATCTCTGCAACCTTATCTAAAATAAAATAACTGTAGAGTTTAAACATTGCATCTTATTATATTGTTAAATTAGTATATTGTTGTTGTTTTATCTAGTTGTATGTCATATTTTGACACTCCTGTTATTCGGCAATGTTTAAACTTTACAGTAATTTTATTTTTTTAGACAAGATTGCAAAGATTATTGTTCATGTGATACCAAGCCTTTACTAGTCATTTATAAGGGATTTATAAAGCATAAATAGTCCTTACTTTAGATTAGGTCACAAAACTGCATGAAGTTGAGTTAATAAAGCATTTATTAACATACATAGTAACCATTACAATATGCCTGAATAATAAGATATATACGTTGATTTAAATAGTTTATTAATCATTTACTAACTCATTCTGAATGATCTTAAAAACCTCCAACTACTCTTAAATCCAAATGATTTGTAAATAATGCAATACTTAATTTAGTAATGAAAAATCAACCAGTCACAAATTATAAAAGTACAATTATTAAGCACATTATAAATGTGGTTTTAAGTCAAGAATACAGCAATTGTAGCTTCAGTTATAAACTGCTTACTAACGTTTATTAATGTAGAGTTAATGCTTAACAAATAATGAATTCACTAGATGCTAATGCTTAATAAATAACTCATAGAGTGTAGTTATTATAAAGTGTTACCAACTTAATTTCTCTGTATTGCATGTCAAGCAAAAGTAGAACAATTTAAGAATGTTTAGATATTGTGGATCACGTATTAAGACCGACGGGAAAATAAAAGTTTGGATAGGAACTGTACTTTCATTTCGGTATAATAATCAATGAACTAGCTAACATGCATCAAATGCAATGATATAATGCAGCGATGTTGTCTAGTTATTATTAGGGCCAGGCAAAATCTGCTTACATTTTTTGCTATTTCTGCGCAGAATTTTGTAAAAAATCTGTGGATTTTTGCGAAATGATTTGGGTAGTATCATAACTAAAAACTTAATATATGAAATAAACAAGAATACCTTTTTAACTTTAATTTAATGTTTAGAATGCAAATTCAATTACTGGACATGTATTTCTTGTGTTAGGCCATGTTGTGCTTTCACGCACTTTACTGCGGAAGTGTGCGATTTCTCTTTAAATCCCTCGTACGTTCTTAGTAGCCATATCTGTAGATCCACTTATTTGGTAAACAAAGCAAGTCTCTCATAATATATCTACTAAAAGACAGAAAATATTACTTCACAAACTGTATTTAAAAAAAATCAGATGAACATTTTCATATTAGTCAGTAATATTATTACAATTTATTTCAAAACAAAATAAATAGAAATTTACACATATTTACACAAGTAAATGAATAGACTCAATGATGAGCTAAATATCTGTGGAAATCTGCCTAGTTATTATGGATAGGAACGTACGGAATGTACTCTCATTCTGGCATAATGATCAAGGAACTTGCCACCATGGCTGTATGTGGTATATAACGCGTCACTCTTACCTAGTTACCTGGGAACTATTTTTAGGCACTGTGTAATATCATTGTGCAGATGCTAATGGTCTAATCCAATTCAATGACTTATGCTAAGCTAAGCTCAAAGTGCTCCCATCAGACACAGAGATTGGCTAAATAGATAAAAAAAAAAATGGTAAAACTCAACTGTTTAACTTAGAGTTGGATATTTGTAGATCGTCTACTAAGACAAATAGGAAATAAAAAATTGCGGTTTTATAGGTTATTATGGATAGGAACCATACTCTCATTTTAGCATAATGATCAAGAAACTTGCCACCATGGCTGCATGTGGTATGATATTACGCATCGCTCTAACCTAGTTACCTGGGAACTATTTTCAGGCAATGTGTAATATCATTGTGCAGATGCTAATGGTCTAATCTAAATTAATGATTTATGCTAGGCTAAGCTAAAGGTGTTCCGGTCAGACACAGAGATTGGCTAAATAGATAAAAAAAATGGTAAAACACAATTGTATAAACCAAGAGTTGGATATTTGTAGATCGTGCACTAAGACAGATGGGACTCTAAAAATTGCGGCTTTATAGGTTATTGTGGATAGTAACCACACTCTAATTCTGGCATAATGATCAAGGAACTTGCTACCATGGCTGCATGTGGTATGATATTATGCATCACTTTTATTTAGTTACCTGGGAACTATTTTCAGGCAATGTGTAATATCATTGTGCAGATGCTAATGGTCTAATCTAATTCAATGTTTTATGCTAAGCTAAGCTAAAAGTGCTCCCATCAGACACAGAGATTGGCTAAATAGATTAAAAAATGGTAAAACTCAACTGTTTAACTCAGAGTTGGATATTTGTAGATTGTGTACTAAGACAAATGTGAAATTAAAAATTGCGGTTTTATAGGTTATTATGGAAAGGAACCATACTGTCATTCTAGCATAATGATCAAGAAACTTGCCACCATGGCTGCATGTGGTATGATATTATGCATCGCTCTTACCTAATTACCTGGGAACTCTTTTCAGGAACTGTGTAATTTCATTGTGCAGATGCTAATGGTCTAATTCGATTCAATGATTTATGCTAAGCTAAGCTAAAAGTGATCCCGCCTGGAACAGAGATTGGCTGAATGGATTTAAAATTGTTAAAACTCAACTGTTTAACTCTAGAGGAGTTATAAAATGAGCCTATTCCCTATTATTGTTTAGATTCGGATCTTCTAAACACTAGCAAGCAGGCTCTTTAATTTACAGCTATTAATACAGAGACAAAATACACAGAAAGGGAACAAGAAGGAAACGGAAGAGTCCAGCAATAAATGGCCTTAATGCGCCTGACCGCTCAGCTGATCCCACTAAAACACACTATTAGACTCATAATGGCACGATTACCGTTAAGACTGATGTGCATTCAGTGATCGCTTCACTTTAATCTGCTCTGCAGGAATTTACATTTCACCATTTACACTCAAAGACATCAATCGATATTCTCATCTGCAGATCGACCGAGTCTCTACATCTGAGCCTCTGAATCGCGCATCCTTTCATAATCGTTTTTGGGCTTTTGAGTAATTTAGACTCTTTAAAACTGCATTCTCAACAAATGTAGCAACATGCTTCACATTCATCACATTCAATGTTTTGCTTATGACTGGGTTTAAATCGTATGTTATGCTCTCAGGTCATCAATATATAAATCAGTTAATGATATTTGTGGTGCTGATCATGTAAAGATCTTAATTAAATCTGAAACACAAGATTGGATCATTTTCGAATTATGCTGGAAATGTCATCAACATATTCGGATTTCACGTCAGGCTGAATGATGTTGGCATTAAAGCAAATAAGCTACATTTTAACATTTAAATTCTAAGTGGTATGCTTATTTTCATTGACTAATGTTAACAAAGATGAATAAATACAATAAATGTGTTTTCATTATTAATTCAGGTTAGAAAATGCATTAACTAACATTAACTAATGGAACCTTATTGTAAAGTGTGGTTAATGTGAAGTGTTACCATGTATTGTATTGTAAGTGATTTTATTAAATTACCCCCCCCCCCTCAAAAAAAAAGACAAATACTCAAATATTAGTAAAGAAGTATTAAACGTATACTGTAAGCATTAAGCATTAAATAAAATAATGTACAATATTCTGAATTGTCTTGGTATTTAGTTTTTAAGATTCATTTACCTAATACAATTCCTAATGAACAAAAATGTATTCTTGTGGAAACATTTTTAATTAATACAAACAAAACATCCATCTATCCATCTATAAATATATATATATATATATATATATATATATATATATATATATATATATATATATATATATATATATATATATATAATTTTTTACATTAATTTTTTTACTTGCTCTTACAGATAATTGTGATAAAAAGTTTATTTAATGACTAAACATGGTAAAAATGTATTTATTTATCAATTTATTTCATGCTTTAAAGCAACAGTAATAAATATTACAGTTATAAATACTACTGAATAACTGAAACTAAATATTAAGACAATCTGTTTATTTATTTATTTGTTTTCAAAAGTTTTATTTAACCTTTTTATATATATAACTGGACATATATTCTGAAATTCTAAATGTATATTAAATAGAAAAAAAAAATCACGAAATATTCAAAAACACTTTCTTAAGTGGTCAATCTGCACAATCCACATATCTTTATTCAAATGATTGACTTTGACACTGTAAATTAAAGCTAATTTTTTTGTTGTTAAAAATAGTTCGTAAGTGACTACAGAAATACTGTAGACACTGAACACAAAAAATACATTAAATTAATGAATCCTTTTGCTTGAGGATCAATAAACATTATCAAGTTAAATTATTAATGAAACTGACCAGTTTTGTTTCTATGAATAATTTATAACTTTTAAAAACTCTTTACTTATTATTATTATTATTATTATTATTATTATTATTATTATTATTATTATTATTATTATTATTATTATTGAGGCGACACGGAGGCTCAGTGGTTAGCACTGTTGCCTCAAAGTAAGAAAGTTGCTGGTTAGCGTCCTAACTGGGCTAGTTGGCATTTCTATGTGGAGTTTGCATGTTCTCCCCGTGTTGGCGTGGGTTTCCTCTGGGTGCTCCGGTTTCCCCCACAGTCCAAAGACATGTGCTACAGGTGAATTGGGTAAGCTAAATTGTCCGTAGTGTATGAGTGTGTGTGTGTGTGTGTGTGTGTGTGTGTGTGTGTGTGTGTTAATGAGTGAGTATAGGTGTTTCCCAATACTGGGTTGTGGCTGCAAAGGCATCTACTGCGTAAAACATATGCTAGAACAGTTGACGGTCATTCCGCTGTGGCAGTCTCTGAAATATAGACTAAGCCGAAGGTAAATGAATGAATGATAGATTATTATTATTATTATTATTATTATTATTATTATTATTATTATATATTAGTATTGTTATTATTATTATTATTATACAATGTGGTTGGTAAAATATTTCAAAATATGTCTACAGTATGTTTATAAAGACTTTCTTTATTTCTTAGGTATTTTTGTTTAATAATTTGTTTGTTAGTAGTTATTTTGCCATGCCTCATTATACTTTAATTAACTGCCTTTAAGCATATATGTTAGGTGACCACACTCTTATGTTGATAAATATAACTGTTTAATAAAGCAGTTCTGTGAAATGAAGCAATACTGTATTTATTGTTTATATTTGCTTTGAAATGGATAAGTCATGTTCCTTAATTACTCATTAACATACTCACTGTACACGTGAAATGTGAAGCATTTCTATTTTTTTGATTTTTTTTATAAATAAGAGGCAAGTAGTGTACAAATGTAGGTCTTAAAGATCCCTGAAACTGTAATTAAATGAAGCCGAAGTACATAAACAGACTGCAGCCATTGCTCAAAGTCAGATTTTAAAGGCACTCTGTGTTTACTCCAATTAGCAGTAAATTCGACTTATGCAACTCAAAGTGAAGCAGGGGAGAAAGAGAGAATAATGAATGAGCTGAGTGTTTTCTGAAGCGCTGTCTGGTGACAGAGGGATTCCTCTAGAAGCTGTAAATCCTATTAGTGACAGTGTTCCTGCGCCGCATTGCCACTGTTGTAAATTCTTCCTTAATTTCACACTTACTTCCTCAAGCTTTGTGCGTTCTGCTCTACTGAACTGCTGCCATCATTATGGTAATCTGCAGAGAGCAGCTGTACACATGGTGCTCGCTCATTCACACGAGATACGTTTCCATCACCCTTTTTAATGCACATTTTAAAGCTTCGCATCAGAATCCAGTGATGGAAATGAAGTTTTGATGCTCACTTGGGCTGGTTTTTGACTTGTGGGAAAAAGAGTTAATGGAAATAATTCATTCAATCATACATTTCCCTTCAGCTTAGTCTCTATTTCAGAGGTCGCCCTAGTGGAATAAACCGCCAACTATTCCAGCATATGTTTTATGCAGACGATGCCTTTCTAGCTGCAACCCAGTACTGGGAAACACACACACACACTCATTCACACATTTCTAGACCATGGCCAATTTAACTAATTCAATTCACCTATAGTGCATGTCTTTGCACTGTGGGAGAAACCGGAGCACCCGGAGTAAACCCATGCGAACACGGAGAGAACATGAGAGAACAAACTCGCATTAAAATTGGATTATTGGTGTCCATGTAAACGTACTTACTAATGGGACGTTTACACAGTGGCTCAGTTGTTAGCGCTGTCACCTCACAGCAATAAGGTCGCTGGTTCGAGCCTCGGCTGGGTCAGTTGGCATTTCTGTGTGGTGTTTGCATGTTCTTCCAATGTTGGCGTGGCCTCCAGGTGCTCCAATTTCCCCCACATTTCAAAGACATGCTTTATACAGTAGGTGAACTGGGTAAGCTAAATTGTCTGTAGTGTTTGTGTGTGAATGAGTGTGTATGGGTGTTTCCCAGTGATGGGTTATGGCTGGAAGGGCATCCGCTGCGTAAATCATGTGCTGGATAAATTGGCGGTTCATTCCGCTGTGGCAACCCCAGATAAATAAAGGCACTAAGTCGAAAAGAAAATGAATGAATGAATAAAAAGCCTCACTAAACACAGACTCACTCCTTGTTACTCTGCAAATAAAGGAACATAATAAAGCTTGATCAATAGCTTTGTAATCACCGAAACTGTCTACGATGCAGCTATGCATCTTCATTCTCTAGTTTTGTTATGCTGTGCCATTTGCAGCAGTGCTAAACTAGTTAAAACTAAATCTAATCATCCAATCAGCAGCTGCACAGTCACACACACACAAACATAGCCACTCATTTGCAGAAGCACTTTCATGAGATTTCTCATTAACACCCTCACTCTGCAGTTGCAGATAAACCTGACTCACTCTCACTACTAAAACACAATGCATTTTTCATCTTCTGAGAAATGAAGGACTTTACTTCTCCTCAACACTCTTTTTTTCCCCTGGAAATAAATGCTGCTGTTCTGCGAGAAGAAATCGCCAAGGATTAGACATCCTTGACTTCACTTTCACTCTATGTTAACTGTACATGTAGTAAACTATTAAAATGACCATGACTAAAAGTCTAGACTGAATATAGACCCACATTTCTTCATAAAGACTGCAGAGGATAAGGTCTGCTGATTCACAAAGCCTACGAAGAATAAAATACAAACTTGTATTTTGCTTAATAGTGAGACTTTTGTTGGAAACGTGTTCATAGTCATGCAAAAATACTATAAAGTCAAATTCTCATTACAATATCTTAGAAAGAAATGTGATAAACTGCATTCTCTTCAGTATATATATATATATATATATATATATATATATATATATATATATATATATATATATATATATATATATATATATAGTTGAAGTCAGAATTATTAGCCCCCCAAATTATTCATCCCCGTCTATTATTTTTTTCCCAATTTCTGTTTAAGGGAGAGAAGATATTTTCAACACATTTCTAAAAATAATAGTTTTAATAACTCATTTCTAATAACTGGTTTATTTTATCTTTGCCATGATGACAGTAAATAATAAGTTACTAGAAATTTTTCAAGACACTTCTACACAGCTTAAAGTGACATTTAAAGGCTTAACTAGGTCAATTAGGTTAACTAGGCAGGTTAGGGTAATTAGGCAAGTTATTATATAATGATGATTTGTTCTGTAGACTATCGAAAAAAAATATTAGTTTAAAGGGGTTAATAATTTTGACCTCAAAATGGGTTTTAAAAAATTAAAAACTGCTTTTATTTTAGCCGAAATAAAACAAATAAGACTTTCTCCAGAAGAAAAAATATTATCGGAAATACTGTGAAAATTTCCTTGCTCTGAGAAACAATTTGGGAAATATTTAAAAAAGAAAAAAAATTCAAAAGGGGGCTAATAATTCTGACTTCAACTGTATATACTGCATAAGGCTTAAATAAAAATTGTGTTTTCGAATGAAGATAAGAGTTTGATCAAAGGTTTACGAGAACTGAAAGGCTACAGTGCTTCATGTTTTAAAACTAAAAACTGGACAAAAGGGGGATTGGATTACTTGTTGACGAAAATTGATCGCACTGGATCAGTTTGTCATGTGGCATGTGGTCGTCCATGCACTGCCCGTAGGCTACTGTTGGTACTAACACATGGTACTGAGCCAAGAAGATGTACCGAGCACCCATTGTACTGTCTGATAGTTTGCACAGGAGTCGGGCAATTAATGACTCTGATGCGTAATCGTTGCTTTGTTTCTGTGCATGCTAATTTCACTACTATCACAAAACTAACTAAATAAACTAGATCAGTTATCAGTATAACACATAAAACAGAAAATTCGAATTAAACTATTAATACCATAACACAAATATAATTCCCATTATCATTACATACAGTAACATGGTAAAACCTCTTTTTAGAAAAACGCCTCTAATTAATAGATTTTATTTTTAAATACAGAATGCTGACTTGTATTTCAGTATGATGACGTATTTCCAACTGAAACTGAATATTGAGTAGGGGGCAGGGTTTTATTTCTGAGCTTCTCCTCTCATCCTTCAATCACAGCAAGCTATCAGCTGGAGGGGCGTGGCTAAGCATATTTTGCCCAATCCATTAAACTGACATCATCAGAGAAGGACTGCTATTCCAAAATCAAAATTTGATTAAAGATTACCAAAAAAACTTTGATTAACTTTTTCACCGACCAACGATGTGCACTAACAAAATAAACATAGTCATTTTTGATTTCATGCAAGCTGCAATAGTTTTAAAAGTAAGCTTAATTTGACACGAGGTTTTATTTGTATAAAATATAACTGCTTATTTTTAACACCTAAAACACATTATGAAAGTACTTCCTGAGAAGAAATCCTGGCTAAATGACAACAGAAAGTTTTATTTTGCTTTTCCTCTCATTGTGAAAAAAAGTAGATCTAACTATATCCTCGATCTCTTGCATCTTGCAAGCTCTTTTAAGCTTTTCCACCCACACTGCAGGAGCGATCAGAGTCTGTCAGCTTGACTTCAAAACATGATGTGAAAAAAGCTAGTTAATGACCACATCAATGACAGCGGGAAACCCTGGAGGTCAAATGAGCTGCTGTCTGAGGCTTTGATGGACAGCGGAGGGATACCACACTTCATGTCTCTCAGGCCTGGTCAACTGCTTATATGATATTGACAGATACATGCAAGAAAGCCAAGCATGCAGAAAAACAAAAGAAAACTTACACTTAATAAGAAGGTGAGGCATGAGACTGACCTGAACTTCTTATTAAATTTTCTCTTTTCACACACAAGAAAACAAAACTGATTTTGGGTGAACTATCAGTTCAATGTGAGATACTGCAGTAAAAAAACAAAGTTTTTATGCACCTTCAAATTTAGATTTTGGGCCTTTTGGATTCAATAAGGTGTTTTGTCACTCAAAATGTAAAAGAAAACATTCAAAATGCACTTTTAAGTATTCCTTTTGTCACACTTTATCAATTTATGTCTGTAAACTTTAATTACAATACATAATATAAAGGACTTTTTTCTCTCAAAGTGAATCATAAATCTCCATTTCAGCACCACTTACAGTACGTACACAAAACTTTAGTTTGACTTATTACTATATTCTGAAAGTTTTCAAAGGTACTGCTCATTATACACAACAGTTTATTCTACAAATAACATTTTTTGCAGTACTTTTTTAATCAAGTGGTGATGAATAAAAAATTCTGTTAAAATATTCAACAAGGGTTTTGATGCTGACTGCAGGCTGTGTTCAGATTTTTGTGGCATTTATGCAAATCAGTGCATATTTCATGAAATAACGGGCCCCATAATACACCCGGCGCAAAAAAGTGCAAGACGTGTTTGGCGCGATTTGTTGCTATTTTCAGAAAAACACAGCCCTTTTGCACCACGTTGTTTAAATGGCAAATCCATTTTCCGCTTTGTGGACTCATGGGTGTTCCGTTCTATAAAGGAGGTGTGTTAAGGCGCATTGTTGGCACGTTGCTATTTTGAAAAACTGAAATAGACTTTGCAATAGTCCAGCGCAGTTAGTTGTACACCTTAAACGGCTACACATTGCTTAATACACACAGGATATACAGCAATACGCAAATATCTTTACATATGAAAAGAATTAAAGGATTAAAATATTACAAATTTTTTTTTACATAAATATAAAAACCACTGCCTCCATGCCTTCTTCATGTCGGGGGCTTTTTTCAGTTTATTCATGACAGTTTGCTTTTTTTATAATGTTGTTATTATTAGTAGTAGTAGTATTTATTATATGTTGGATTTTGAACCATATGGGGCATTGGATGTGTGTTTGGATATAAAACACTTCATTATTATTGCTCATTTATTCGTTTGCTGGAAATTAGAACTGAATTTAGAAATAGTTTTGAAACAAATCTTTGCACTTAACAAACAAAATTAAATATATAGGCTAATTGATGTCTTCAGTGGAGTGCGTACAACACTGTTTTGTTATCCACGAAAGTGAAGGAGTAAAGTAAAGAGTAAAAGTAAAGTCAAGAGACCGAATGGAGGAGGCTCGTTTATTATCCTCGCTATAGATGGTCTGTTTAACGACAGTTTTTACAAAGTCCGCCATGTAAATAGCAAATGCTTCATGGCGCAATGCAACTGACTCTTAAAGGGAATGTAAGATGAGACTCTGATTGGTTTAATGCACGTTATGCTCAAAACACACCCAAAACTCATTAACAGAATGAGCACAACCCTGTTAGACCATGTGCCAGGGCACAGAGCGTATTTTTCCATCCTTAAAATAGCAAAAGTGGATTTGGACATGTCCTTAATGCTTTTGAGCCATGCACTTTAGACTTTGCACCTAGATCATTAAAATAGAGCCCAATATCTCATTTGCAAATTTAAAAACCATTTTAGAAACCAAAAAAAAAAAGTTAAAAGTTCTAAAATTAGGACCAGATTTACTAACAAACTGCGTCTTGTTTTTTTGTTTGTTTTTTTAATTCACACACAAAAAAAAGAAAAAAGGTGAAGCAAAGAATAGCGCCAAAAAGGTCTCAAAGCTATTTCTGCACTTGACCGTATTGAATATCCATGTGTAGGAGTTTCCTGTTCAGACACAAATTTTATGGGACAAGAGTATTTAAATAAATCATGCAAGGAGACTTTTGTGCAACGTTTCCTCAAAGTTTGGATTTTGTGTCATTATTTACCTAAATAAAATTATTTAAATGTCGCGCTTAAACTGCAGTTGCTGCTAGAAAGAGCCACCGCAGAAAACCCATGGCAAATGGTTGAACATTTTTCCCACACTTATTTATTTGGTGTGCCAGAGGAACACATCGTTCGAACTTATTTTTGGCCAAGCCATGTAATTTTTAATTTGCTTATCGGTATAAAAAGACAACTTGAAACAAACTAGGGTGAGTCACATAATACCAGCACAATGTTATTTTCCCCAGACAGTGTGTAATGTCTTATCCTTGCACTTGAACTGTCAAAAGCACAAGAAGTTGTCAAAATGTACATCTTGGGGACTATCTTTATTTATTTATTTTATGCTCTTCACCTGCAGTGTCTTGCCTTGAGCATTCGCACCAAATTCACCAGCATGCTTAAAAAGCACACATTTACAAAATCACTCCCTTGTTTTCATTAAGATGTCCAGAAGAATTATTTTACATAAACTATCCCTGTTTTGCATAAATTAAGCTCATAAAGCATGGATAACGTGCTTTGATAGCTTCAGTCTCATTATGCTCAGGCTTCATGAGGAAGTGTTTGGTAATTTTAGTGTGAACTGAGTTATTGTCATCAATGAAACCCATTCCCACAAGTCTCTCGTTCTGCCGTGTGGACAGAGATTGATTATCGTTCATTGACCAGAACTCTCCAATGACCTCAGCAGGCCTTGAACACAGATCTGACCACTCTGCTCAGGTGATTGAATTCGTTTAAAGCAGAAATAAGAGATATTGGATCAGGAGAGCAAAACCAATTCACATCCCTTAGAGAAAACCAGGGTTTGATTTGTCATATTTGATCCACATGGTTTGGACAATTAGAAAGCAGTGAATAATACATTACTATAAAATCAGCTAGATGTAAACCTAATATAAATGTTATTTATAATATAATGTAATATATAATATATCTATATAATTAATATTATTTTACTTCTATTTTAAAGAATTATATGCAGTAAAGGATATGCAAACACTTCAAAATATTAGCTAATATATGAACGGAAAATAGATTTGTATTCAACTGGGAGGAAAAAAAAGTTAGCAAACTGTAAAACAGTTTAGATGCTTTTTAAATGTTTTTATTAAACATTGTAATGAATGGTGTTTTATTTGTATTTTAATGAATTAGATGCCATAAAGGACATGCAAACACTGCAAAATATTTAGCTATAAACTCTACTGACTGACTTTCCACAAATTTAACCAAAAAAAAATCATGTAATTTTTGATATTTCATTTGTAATTTTTCAGCAGTTTCTCTTTTATTCAGCAAGATTTCATTCATGTCCTTGTAACTCACTCTGAATTACTGGACGTGAGCATGAAATAAGGACTGATAGGTGAGAGTTGATTTAAAGGGGTGGTCCAGAGTGTATTTTTAGGGCTTGGTTGTGTTTATAAGATGCAAAGAAATGTGTGCTCATGCTTCACTTGTAGAAAATCACGTTATTATTTCATACATCTTACTTTTAATATATACAGCTACTCAGCTAACATGAAAGCGACTGTCATATTTCCTAGTTTTTCTGAAAGCCCTGCCCTTCAAGAGGCTCTGATTGGTCTGGTTCACGGATTGACTCCATGTCACTCCCCTACAAGTGTAAACAGTCCAGTCAGAGCAGCTGTTAGCAGCATTAGCTGTCTGAATCAGACAGAAATGAAGAGCATGCAGCTCTTGCCTGCTCTCTAAAATAAAATCTGACAAGTGTCTATCACATTTATTTGGAATAAGTATGTGTAAGTAATATGAAACGTTCATATATCTTGGTATTTGAGATGTAAAGGCACGGAAAGCAGCCACATAGAGAGACATGCATAGAGAGACACTGTAGCGCCGCTGAGGATTGTGGCTGTTTACAGGGGTTTGACTGAAAAATATGAATTTGTAGCTAAATTGTTAACTGTGGCTAACAGCTTTTCCCGTTGTTCACATCCTTGTTTACGTCCTCGCTACAACATATCGTTAACGCTAGAAACCGTACCTGTAGTTGATCAATTTTAACAAATAAAAACACTTACAGGTTGCAGCTCACAATCCACAGTTTGTCAGTTGGAGGAGTTTTAACCATATCCAGCACTGAACAGAGAGAGATTCTGGAATGTTCTCCTTTGTCAAATGCTAGAGCTATATCTTTTTAAAAATAATTCTATAATTCTAAATTGATCATTTCTGTGGAAATAGCAGCGTTTAAACGACATATTAGCTTTCATTGGTTTAACATTACAGCGCCTCTGGCCGCACCCCTTCGCTTGTGCAGGGTGTGTGCGCGAGGTGAATGCACATTATCGGAAGCGTTTGTGATCTCACTAGCCCAGATGTATCTTTTTGTAGTTCCCAAATTACGTTTGCTGTAGGCTTTGCAATGCTAACACTGTAAAAGCCAATGTCTCCCTTTGCATTGAACTTTGAGTGTCTTACATTCAGAGATGTTGTTTATGTTCACACAGCTACATTAACTAAATCAACTAAAGTTTAAAATATGATATCATAGTGGACCACCCCTTCAATGTAATTTAATACCGCTCGCTGGACGAAAAGAAAACTGAAGTTTTTTCCCGAACAGTATAAACCTGTACATTCAAATTCAAATGACGTATTGTATTGTATAAATAAATAAATAAAAACTTTTGACATTGGTATTGACTAATCTAATGTATATAAACAAATATATTATTGTATTGTATCATATAAAAATATGAATTTAAAGAGAGATTAATTTAAGAGAGATCTGTGAGAGGTGTATTTATTTATGCTGGACACTATATATAACTTTTTTAAAACATAGTTATTCTTTTGAACGCAAACCAAATTGTTTTCATTTAAGAAATTAAGCACAACAATAATAAATATGTAAAACAATATATATGAATGCGCATCAAAAAGTCTGGTAGATTTTAATTGTACTTTTGTGAAATATTATTCAAATGTTAAAATGTAGAATCCATTTAACATATATTCAAATAATATGCTTCATTATTTATTGTTTTATTAGTATTATTATTATTTTATTTTCAGAACCGATTAGCCCAGCCATGTCACATGATCATTCAGAAATCTGTCTAATTTGAGGATCTGATGCTAGAAAAACTATTGCGATTAGTGTCAAACAGTTGAGCTGTTGACTATTTTTGTGGAAACAGTGCATGTTACCTGCAGTTCTCTTAGGATCTCTTATCAGCGTAATATGTCAAATCAATAAGTTGTATATTGACTTTTCTCTAAATGCAGAGCACTGAAAACTGAAAACGACATGTTCATTACACAAGGAAAATGCCTGATATTGGACACAAGAGGAAATATTACAATCATCGAACACCAAAAAATACAATAAGCCAATCCACCCTCTTGGCTTGAGGATCAATGAACATTATTGCTGAAATAATCAGAGGAATTTGCATTAAAATTGATCAGGTTTCCACTGCTATGGGCTGAATTCACTCCCTCACACACACATTAAAGAGACTAAATGTACAAAATAACTGACTGTATTACAAAGAAACACTACTCAAAATCAAATGCTATTATAAATAGTAACATTTCTTGCATAACTGAGCATTCATTTGAATATTTTTTCTTTTAAAATTTTAATAATTTAACTATTTATTTATTTTTTAGCAATAATAATGTTAAACAACCAAAACCACTGAACCACAGACAAACATGTACAGTCAAATCACAGAGGCTTCTTTTCTTTCTTTCATCTTTATTCTTTTATTCTTTCTTTCTTTCCTTTTTTCTTTCATTTTCTTTTTCCCTTTTCTTTCTTTCTTTCTTTCTTTCTTTCTTTCTTTCTTTCTTTCTTTCTTTCTTTCTTTCTTTCTTTCTTTCTTTCCTTTTCTTTTTCTACCATTTTATTTTCTTTTTCTGCCCATTTCTTTCTTTCTTTCTTTATTTCTTTCTTTCCTTTATTTTTCCTTTTCTTTCTTTCTTTATTTATTTCTTTCTTTCCTACTTTCTTTCTTTCTTTCTTTCTTTCTTTCTTTCTTTCTTTATTTTCCTTCTTTCTTTCTTTCTTTCCTTTCTTAACTTTCTTTCTTCTTCTTTTTTCTTCTTTCTTTCTTTCTTCTTTCTCTTTGATTCCTTTTCTTCTTCTTCTCTTTCTTTTCTTTCCGTTCCTGTGTCTTTTCTCTGCTTTCTTTCTTTTCTTTCATGTTCTTTAGTTCCTTTATCTTTCATTTTCTTTCTTTCTTTCTTCATTTTCTTATTCCCTTTTCTTCTTTCTTTCTTTTCATTTCCTTTATTCCTTGTTCTTTCTTCTTTCTTTCTTTCTTCTTTCTTTACATTCCATTGTCTTTCTATTTCTAATTTTCCTTTCTGTTCCTTTCCTTTCTTTTTTCTTTCTTCTTCTTGTCTTTCTTTTCTTTATTTCTTTCTTTCCTTTCTTTCCATTATTTTTCTTCTTCTTTCTTCTTTCTTTCCTTTTCTTTCTGTCTTTCTTTCTTTCATTTTCTTTCTTTCTTTCTTTCTTTCTTTCTTTCTTTCTTTCTTTCTTCTTCTTTCTTTCTTTCTTTCTTTCTTTCTTTCTTTCTTTCTTCTTTCATTTTCTTTATTTCTTTTCTTTCTTTCTTTCTTTCTTTCTCTTTCCTCTTCTTTATTTCTTTCCTTTTCTTGCTTTCTTTCTTTCATTCATTCATTCTTTCTTTCATTTTCTTTCTTCCTTTTTCTTTCTTTCTTGCATTCTCTCTTTAATTTTCTTTCCTCTTCTTTCTTTCACTCTTTAATTTTCTTTCTTTCTTTCTTTCTTTCTTTCTTTCTTTCTTTCTTTCTTTCTTTCTTTCTTTCTTTCTTTCTTTCTTTCTTTCTTTCTTTCTTTCTTTCTTTCTTCCCACATCATCTTCTAGTTACTGTATTTATTAGCATTGAGAGATGCCAAAAGCTCCAGCTCTGCAGGGAGATACAGTTGGGTGGATACCTTTCATTTGGAAAAAAGCGAAAAAAATAAAAATAAAAGCACCTCTCCCTCTCCTTAAACGAATCAATACTTTTACTGCACACTTCCCTTCGGCTTTATACGTTAAACAACAAACATTTAAATCCCTTTGTGTACAGAAGCTGCCCAGTCCTGCAGGATGTAAACACGGAAATCATCTGGGATCAGCTGATGGATACTTCAGAAGCCGTATGAAATCAATACTGAGCCATATCAAACTCCATACACATGTGAGGAGAGCGCGAGCATGACAGTCTCACATAATACACCGCAAGCTTCTCGTCCCATGAGACCTGTCCTCTGGGAATCTCCATGTCTGCTTCTGTCTGTCTCGTTCTTTCTTTGTCTCTGTTCAGGGGAACATACAATACTGAACTGATACATATAAATGTATATGTGGACAGAAACAAGCTTTAGAAAAACGATATAAACATCCCCAGGCAGTTTAAACCAATGCAGTGATTGTGCATTTCAAAAATGGCATAAAAAAACTCATTTATTTATCTGTCATACCGTTTACACTACAATAGTTTTATGGTGCAGGACAAAACCCTCCCAGAAGAATAGAGCTTATACCAGGCAGTTGGGAGTGAAGCCACTTCATCTGACAGTTCATAGATCATGCCGACCTTTTCCCCCAACAATAAATCACTGCTTATCTTGACAACACCAGAAAATTATTATTATTTTTTTTTATACATATAATAGAGGGGTGACAATACAAAGTGTGCTCCATCAGCACAAAGCTTTTGTAGGAATAGCTCAGCCAAAAAAAAATCATATACGTGTTTTTTTTTCTAAATTTGTATTGCTTTCTTTGTCACAAAAACAGCTTTCTTTAACAAAAAAAAAAAAAAACAGTTTATAAGAATGTCCAAGCTGCTCTTTTGCACACAGAGAATATCAGATGGGTTGAAAGTGAATGGGGACAAGACTGTGGCATGATTTTAAAGATTTTTTTTTACTATCATCATTTATGTTTCTCAGAATTTGTATAAGTTTCTTTGTTCCGCTGAACACAAATAGAGAGGTTTGGCAGAATGTCCAAGCTGCTCTTTTTGCACACAGGGAAAATGAAATGGGGACAATGTCTGTTAGTATGATTCTAAAAGAAATAGCTGAACCTAATGTTTTATATAGATCATCATTTATGACTTTTTGAAATTTGTAGTGTGTTCTTTGTTACTCTAAACCAAGAGGTTTAGCAGAATGTTCAAGCTGCTCTTTTGCACACAGGCTGTTAGGTATCATCATGTTTTGTTTGTTTTTGTTTTTGCGTGGTTGTCATGTTGTCTTTGTTCTGCTAAAAAAAACAGAAAGGTTTAGCAGAATGTCCAAACTGCTTTTTAATACAGTAAAAATAATTAGGGACTATGGCTGTTAGATATGATTTTCATGGAAATAGTTCAAATTGAAAGTTTTAATTTTGTCATCATTTATGTTGTTGTTGTTGTTGTTTTTTTTTTTTTTGGAATCTGTATAGCTTTCTTTGTTCTGCTGAACCAAAACAGAGAGGTGTAGCAGAATGTTCAAGCTCCTCTTTTCAACACACTGAAAGTGAATGGGGACTGTGGATGTTAGGTATGATTTTCAAAGACAATAAGTTTTATTTATAACAAAATGTATGATTTGTGGAATTTGCATTTATGTTTTTTTTCTTGGTTCTGCTGAACCATTGAGGTTTAGCAGAATGTCCAATCTGCTTTTTTTGCACACAGTAAAAGTGAAAGGGAATTATGCATTATGCATATGCAATATGATTTTCACGGAAATAGCTCAACCAAAAGTTTTTATTTATATCAGCACTTATAATTTTGGAGATTTGTTTTGCATTCTTTGTTCTGCTGAAGATTATCAGTGCTTATGCCTATGAATACTTTGCTGTTTGTGTAACAAGATCCGTCTCCACCTTTGATTGTAATAAAAAAGTAAATCCACACTTTGATTATGAAGATTTAGGAAACACTTAAGCAGCAACAACACTACCATGAACTCTGCCATTGTTGTGCATATTTGTTTGTGCTTGGCTTTAATCTACACTTCCCTAAACTCACACTATAGATGTGACAGACACAACAATGGCGATGGTTTTTTAAAAATAAATCCACTTTGAAACACATATTTGTTTTCAACTTTGTTTTATCAGTCCCCAAAAAATTACTTTACTGTGCAAATGAACAGGCAAAATGTATATAAAGTTTTCCTCCCTCGAGCCTCCATAGCACCACCAAAATCATTGATCTCTCTTATGAAAAGTTTTTGTATGGATTCAGAAAACTTGGAAAACTTGGACTATGTGCTTTTAAGTTCTCTCTGGAGCTAGGAAGTCCATGTCCTCTTGCATTGTATGGAAAAGAGCAGTATGAACATTTTGCAAAATGTATCCTTCTGTGTTCCACATAAGTACATCAGTAATACAGGCTCATGTAACAAAAAAAACAAAACAAAAAAAATGAGATGAATTATGCCTTTAAAGTTGCCCTATAATGAAAATTTGGGTATACACAGGCATAGTTGAATAATATGAGTTGAAACGGAATTGAAATAGCCATAACGTAAGACACAAACATTGTTTCCTCGTTCTCATGTAAATTCCAAAAACAGGCCGATCAGAACACAATACAGACTGTTGAATTGCTCATGGGGCACGCCGTCGAGATTTGTATATACTTTAGATTACGTTCTACGACATCTGGACCTGACAAACATCTGCATCATCAGCAAATAAATGCTGCTGAAGTGCGATTTAGTGCGTTTATGTAATAATTATGTCTCCAACATTATTAGATTTGCTTGGAATATTTATGAATGTCTCCAATAGACTACCAGAGCGGCATTGATGCGTCCTGAAGTAAAGTGAAACAACTCTAACCTCCAGCAAGATAAAGCCATTGTATGCAGAGCTATTGACCTTTATCCATAAAGTATAATTATGGAAACTGTGTTCATCTTAACTAAAAGCTACGTCGTGTTTGCTAGCCTCACGCATCACGCACCTGTCAGTCAGTCAAGTCAGTATGTATAACCTTAAAGGGTTAAACAAATAACGCACAGTACTACTACGATTACAGAAAAGTTTGCGCTGTTATAATTCACTTACCTTTTAATTAGTTTTGGTGCGATTATAACCGCTATAAAAAAGTTTCTAAAAAAGCAAAAACGACTTAATGTTTTGAATGAGAAGGTAATGTAATGTAGCTGTGGCGGGATGAATATTGTTGTGGCGCCCCACAATGAATGTAGCGATGTAGCGGGCACCATGAATGATTCCCAAAGCCATTACTTTAGAACTCATCAGAACGCAAAATGCAGGATATACAGATTATAAATTTGTTCAGTGCCGCCATGAAGAGACATAAGGTGTGTTTCTTTGTGTCTATTTGTTTATTTATCATGTTTATTGGGTAATTTGGCAAACATGTTTGTAATATGATGTAACAAACAAATAGACTGTGTTTAAAGCACAATTAAGCATTATGGCTCATCACTCAGCTCTTACTGCAATTTCTCTGGAGCAAAAAGAACAGCAATACATTTTACTAAACACCATCGGTTTACACAGAGGTTGATATCAATTCCTGGCTGTGTTTACATTTACCTTATAGCTTCAAAATACAACACAATACACCTCTGTCAGTCACTTTTGTCAAGTTTAATAATAATTTAGCCTATATTTATTTTTAGGTTACTTTGGTGGTTAAAATTAGGTAGCTCACTCACTCCATGCTAAAATAAACCTTCCCCGCCACTTAAGATAAAATTATTTAACAGGACATCTACTTTGTTTATTAATTTATTTATTTATTTTTTGTCAATTGAAGCATGATTATTTTGCACTTGGTTATTTCAGAGTGCATCATGCTGTGTGTTCATGGGTGAGAGCTCATTAATATAAACGACTGTTCCAAATATGGTCAATAAGGACTTTCTAGGGGTATTGTATTTTGTAATAAATGAGCATATAAAACCATTTCTATATAATTTTTGAACTTATCCAAGTCACACACCTACTATGTTGGTATTACATAGTATAATTTTCATATTGAATCAATGGCACCTTAAAAATCACCCATTTTGTTAATTAATTGGATTTTAAGTGGCAGTTTTGTCCAAATGGCATCTTTCCCTCAGTTCAGCAGTGGAAGAGAGTTCTGGAATTGCACTGAAAGCAGAGAGAAGAACTGCAGCAGCAGTGCAGGATTTAAACAGACAGACTCTCTGCACACAACAGAGAAGTGAGCTGAACTATAGCGATTAGCTATCAATGTCTTTAATGAGGTTAGAACTCACTCCGCTGGACTGACCCGCCATGCAAGAGGGAGGGGGAACAGACACCGCAGAGTCAGGCTTTTCTAAGGGGAAAGAACACTTACTCATTCCTCTAATCTAGTCTGAGAGACATAATAGCTTAATATCCAACAACTTCAGCAATTCCGAGTACCAAAGCAAAGCATTTTCTGACCACTTTAAATAGGCCTGGATATGAATTATAGTTCTTTTGTTCGGCTTCAAAACAATGCCTTACAACCATCCCAAATCCCACAGATTCACTCCATAGTTGACCATAAACTAAATGGCTTTAGGGCTACAGAGATGTTCAGCTCCCTATGGAGAATCTGAATCAATAATTGCAACAAACAAATCAAGAATGGCTTGAGGCAGCAGGCAAAATATTTCTTACTTCTTGAACGCAATGCAATAGTACCTCACATGCACCAAGACTATACTATGATCATGAAAGCATTTAAGGTATTTAAATGACTAATAAATCAATGAGCATCTCTCAGTATTTGGAACTACCCCACAATCTGCTTTTCTCCCTTTTCGAGCACCCTGTTTAACTGCTGCCAGCTAACCATGGAGAGTAGCATGCCATCCATGACGGAAGAGCACTGAAGCCAGCAGGAGATAATAACTCAGTACCAGCAGGATAAAATATAGTCTGACAGTCATCTAAAAGTAGATCACCACCATCACATCATTAACCTTATAGCACAGAGCTAAAATAAGAAATATGTTTGAAGTATGACACAGCATTTTAGGGAAATTCTTTATGTATGTGATTATGTGGAGAGATGCTTATGACAGAAGTTTAAAAAAACATTTAAAGGCAATTTAGCTTGTTTTAAATACTGGTACTAAATTAAGGTCTATTAAACTTAAAATAGCTGTTGATACTTCACTGAAAAATGAAAAAAAAACTGAAATGATTTATTTACTCTTATGTCATTCAAACCATGCATGGCTGGCTTTCTTCTGGAGAAGACTAAATATGATATTCTGAAGAATATTTGAAGAACTGTATTTGTCCATGTAATGAAAGTCAATGGGGTTCACTCGGATGTGTCATATTTTCAAAACATCCTTTTCTTTTGTGGATGGAATTTAAATTTTTAAGTAAGCTATCTCTTACTGGAAGACATTCCGGTATATGTTTTATGCAGTGAATGCACTTCCAGCAGCAACCCAGTACTGGGAAACAGCCATACACTTTTATGCATGCACTTATACACTACAGACAATTTAGTTCATCCAATTCACTTATGAATGCCATGTCTTTGGACTGTGTGGGGAAACCAGGCGAACACCGGGAGAACATGCAAACTCCACACAAATATCCCAACTGGCCCAGCCGGGACTCAATCCAGCGATTTTCTTGCTGTGAGCCACCGTGCTACCACAAGAGAAGACATGGTCATTTTTAAGATGATCGTATTCATATGAAAATCTTGAATTAGCTTTTATTTTCATTTTATGTTTACATTTTAGTGACATGTTATGTGCTTTTATTATTTTTATAACCTAATTTTTTATAATCTAACTTTATTACATTTAATATTTTATTAACATTTTAACATTAAGATTTTATAGTCATTTATGACTTTACAGCAATTTGTAACCCTGGTCCACAAGACCAATCTTAAATTGGACCAGCATTTGGTGGCAATAGCCAACAATACACTGTATGAATCAAATGTGTTACATTTTCTGACAAAAATAACTAGAATATTAAGTAAAGACCATCTTCCATCAAGATATTTAGAACATTTCCCAATGTAAATACAACAAAACTTAATTTCTGATGAGTAATATGCACCGCTAAGAGTTTTGAGTAATATACATTGCTATATTGCTATAATATACACATCATATACAGAGATTTGGAGAACTTTAAAGGTGAATTTTAAACAGTGGCATCTCAGAAAAAAACATTGCCCTGTCCTAACAAACCACATCAAGGAAAACTCAGATAACATTTAAATCTCACTTTCAAAATAAAATGACTGGATTTGTTGTCCACAGTCACATTATATACACAGCTGAAGTCAGAATTATTAGCCCACCTGTTTATTTTTTTCACCAATTTCTGTTTAACGGAGAGACGATTTTTTCAACACTTTTCTAAACATAATAGTCTTAATAACTCATTTCTAATGACTGATTTATTTTATCTTTGCCATGATGACAGTAAATAATATTTGACTAGATATTTCTCAAGACACTTCTATACAGCTTAAAGTGACTAAAGGCTTAACTGGGTTAATTAGGTTAACTAGGCAGGCTAGGGTAATTAGGCAATTATAATTATTGTATAACTATGGTTTGTTCTGTAGACTATTGCTTAAAGGGGCTAATAATTTTGACCTTAAAATGATTTGTAAAAAATGTAAAACTGCTTTTATTCTAGCCTGAAATAAAACAAATAAGACTTTCTCCAGAAGAAAAAATATTATCAGACATACTGTGACAATTTCCTTGCTCTGTTAAACATCATTTGGGAAATATTTAAATAAGAAAAAAATGGGGGTTTAATAATTCAGACTTCAACTGTACTGTAAGTGTACTTCATACTCTTAAGTTTTTAATCTAATCACTATAATGTACTACTTACTATATGAAATGTATCAATGTTACACTATTTTAGTAGTTTTGGGTAATTTTATACTGCATGTCTATGCAGAAAACATTCAAGCCAAGTCTAAACTAAAAACGATACATGAATAAAAAACCAAACCAACCAGAAACTCCACATGCAGAACTTCACCGAATCAAAAACCACCTGTAAGACTTCATCAGTGCTTCAAGTCTGCAGATCACATCTGACACCCCCAAAAGGCTGAGTAGAAAAGCATCACATCCTCACCTGTCTCTCTGCTCTGGAGGCTCGTCTGCTCCTCATCCAGCCTCAGCTGACCCAGCACATGCTCCAGAACCTTTTCAGGGCTGGCGGGCACGGCGGCGTACCTGTGGGAGACAGAATAGTCACTGGAGTCTTCCTCGTCAATGGAAGACAGCGAGCGACTGCTGCACCAGCCTTCCTCCTCGCCCTCTTCCTCGGTGCCCTCCTCATCGATGTATCGGAAATACGGCACATCGAACGTGGGCATGGTGCCTCGGTCGGTGCTGCTGGTATCAGAGGTCTCGTCCTCATCCTCGTCTTCCTCCTGTTCCACCAGAGCGGCCGGCATCAACCTGCCGTCCAGGTGCGGGTCCACTGCACGCCTGCTGCCCATGTTGGCATCAGTGCCAGCTTACCAGGAGGAACCACTCTGGAGCTTCTGACTTATGAGCCCTCGGAAACCAAACAGCTCCATAGGAAAGAGTGCACGGCAATGCAGCACATCCTCGGATGAGTGTGTGTGTGTGTGTGAGTGAGAAATTGACTTCAGGGAGATGAGAGATAAAAATAAAGTGACAAAGAGCCAAGGCTGGACAGATTACATCCAAGACGGAATGACAAGAGTGAGAAATGAGAGAGAGAGAGAGAATGGGTGTGTGTGCTGTCAAGCGCGGTTCGCATGTGTGTGTGTGCAGCTGCTGCTTACCTCCGGCTCCAGGAGGAGGAGGAAGAGGAGGGAGATTTGAGTGACGTCGTCCTCTTAGGAAGCAGCACCTCGTGGCTCCGCTCGCACACACGGACTGCTGCGTCACCGAGGGGCTGCGGATGGGAGGGGGGACCACGGATTACATTATCACCAAGGAGATTCCCTGTCTTCCCGTCGCTGTCTGCCTCCCTCCCCTCCCCTGATTTACATCACAATAGTGTGTTAAATTAAAAAGGCCACATCAAACGGCAGCGCTCAATGGGACGGTTTTATCGTGACCCAACACAATGCTACTGTAGGGCTGCTCGGCGCAAGGACATATTTAGATTTGAATGATTCGCTTGTTTGGATGGTGAATTGATTTAAATATTTTTTTTATAGATTGCATAATCATAAAATGTAATCAGACTATGGTGAACTGATATGCGTGCTGCTGAGTATATATGTATCCAGTGTGTGCATACAGTTGAAGTCAGAATTTGCTTTTTTTTTTTTTTTTTTTTAAATATTCCCAAATGATGTTTAACAGAGCAAGGAAATTTTCACAGTATGTCTGATAATATTTTTTCTTCTGGAGAAAGTCTTATTTGTTTTATTTCGGCTAGAATAAAAAGCAGTTTGAATTTTTTTAAAAACTATTTTAAGGTCAAGATTATTAGCCCCTTTAAGCTATATTAAGCTATATTCTTCAATAGTCTACAGAAAAACCATCATTATACAGTAATTTGCCTAATTACTAGGGCCAGAGGGAATCTGCGGACGTTTTTTGCTATTTCTGCTGAGAATTTTGGTAAAAATCTACAGATTTCTGCGGAATTATTTTGTGAGTTTCATAACTAAAACCTTAATATGTGAAATAAAAAAGAATATCTTTTTAACTTGTATTTAATGTTTAAAATGCAAATCCAATAAGATCCACTTCATTTGGTAAACAAAGCAGGTCTCTCATATAAAATATCAACTAAAAGACAGAAAATATTACTGTACAAACTGCATTGAACATAAATCATATGATTATTTTAATATTAGTTAATAATATTACTGTAATTAATTAAAAAACTGAATAAATATAGATTTACACACATTTACTCAAGTAAATGAACAGAATTAATGATGGGCTAAAAATCTGCGAAATTCTGCGGAAAATCTGCAGAAAATCTCTGGAAAATCTGCGGAATTCTGTGTGCGCAGATTCCGAGTGGGCCTACTAATTACCCTAATCTGACTAGTTAACCTAATTAACCTAGTTAAGCCTTTAACTGTCAGTTTAAGCTGTGTAAAAGTGTAAAATACACTGTGTAAAATATAGCGTCAAATATTATTTACTGTCATCATGGCAAAGATAAAATAAATCAGTTATTAGAAATGAGTTATTAAAACTATTATGTTTAGAAATGTGTTGAAAAATCTTCTCTCAGTTAAACAGAAAGTGGGGGAAAAAATAAACAGGGGGGCTAATAATTCTGACTTCAACTATATGTAAATATTGAAAACATATTTCAACATGCATGGTCATCGCTATGACTTTCTATATAGAACGTAAAAGGAGATATTTTGAAGAGTAAATAAACAGATCTCCATTGTAAAGACAGAGATACATTGGAAGTCAATGGGAAGCAAAACTGGTTATCGGCATTCTTCACAAGAGCTTTTGTGTTCAGCAGAACAAAGACATGCATATTGTCTGGAAACGTGAGGGTGTGTAAAATTGATAGAATAATGAATTATTTCGCTGAAAATAAATATACATAGGGCAGCACGGTGGCACAGTGGGTTGCACAATCGCCTCACAGCATGAAGGTCGCTGGTTCCAGCCCTGGCTGGGTCAGTTGGCGTTTCCATGTGGAGTTTGCATGTTCTTCCCATGTTTGTGTGGGTTTCCTCCGGGTGCTCCGGTTTTCCCAAAGATGTGGTATAGGCGAATTGGGTAAGCTAAAAGTTGCAGCTGGAAGGGCATCCGCTGTGTAAAACATATGCTGGATAAATTAATTATGCTGTGGTGACCCCAGATTAAACAAGGGACTAAGTCGAAAAGAAAAACAAATGAATGCATAAATATACATATTAAGGATAAAAATACTTAGGCTGTATATGAACACTAATACAGTACATGCAGCATTCATATGGCTGAAATATCAAATATTTTTTTTTATAAATATTCGGCATAAGTAAAGGTTGCAAAAAAACATTCAAAGACATTATGGCTAGAATGGCAGTAAATGGATTGTAACTTTGGCTTTAGTGTCAAAGCTTTTGTCATCATTGAATTTGTATAAAACATGTAACCATGGACCACAAAACTAAATTTAAATAATCATGTACCAATGCTGTTTTCTGATCTAATTAGTTTTCTGATCTAATCTTGTACCAAAGTGTGAGAGCTCATTCAAAAATCTGTTTACCTGTTAAGGGAGCCAAATTGTGGAATGATTTACCTGTTAGCCTAAAATTAGAAAGTAATAGTTTTAGTAGTGTTCTTAAAAAATGGAACAGCACTGTTTGCACAAATAATCTACTATTAGTTTGTTTGATCATGCCGCCTTTGCTTTTGCCTTCAGTAATTTTATGTAAAGAGTTATAATACTGCGTAGATGTTTTTATTATATTTTAATTTTTTCACAAGACTCCTTTGGACAGATGCTGAGAATTAGCAGGTCTGCTAAAACACTTAAACAAATGCATTTGGTTGTCCAGTGTAATTGTGATGTCCATGTCAAATAAATAAATTAAAATAATAATAATAAAATAAAATAAAAAACTTCTTGTGCAACTTAAGACTGGTTTTGTGCTCCAGGGTCACATTTCTGTTCATATATGACTGAAAATGCTGAAGCTAAAACTGATATTGTCCTGCAAAAGCCCTATCATTTTGCCCTTTGTGCGTTATCAATCTTACACAGTTGCCTGAACATACTAAAACATACACACACACACTAAGAACAAAGCCCTAAATCCAGCCCACCTCCAATATTCATACATCCCTAAAACTCAACCTATATTTATATTTCACTACATCAATGATAATTCTATATATTCTGCATTACAAAATGACTACTTTAGTCTAGAACACCAAACCAACCAGCTATGGAAGACCCACATATTCTATCCGAAAAGGAAAGTTTGTATCTAACTATGATACGATATGAAAACATGATACATATCTGGACTGTGAACTCCATGTGAGCTGGTGTGACTCACTAGTGTGTGTAAACATGGGTGTGAGCATCTCACGCCTTCCATAATGCCTGTGCAAACAACGGACGGACCGGGATCTTACAGTCAGTCCTGCAAAACATCCTCATTACAACCAGACACTAACAGAAGAGCAATTCAAGTTAGCGGTGTAATTAACGGATAGATCATATGCAGGGTTTGTGTGAGCGTGCGTGTGTGCGCACATTTTAATGAGCTGATTTTCATCCTAGACCACAGCAAACAGCACATCAGTCAATGTGGTGTGTGTGCGTGTGTGTCTGTGTGTGTGTGTGTTTGGCCGTAATTAGGCAGACAGACAGCCTGGAAAGACCAGCACTTTTCTGCTCTAATTGCCCATTGCACTGAAGCATTGAGAGACCTTCAATGATCCCGTGCACACACACACACATAGAGATATATGGATGCATGCACTCACTACAGCCTTCACACAAACATACACACTCATGATGATCAGCACAAACTGCATTAAAAAGCCTCAATCTTGTCTCGCCATGCTGAAGTTTCTGCTTGGCTTTGGCTTCCATTAATAGCAGTGGACCGTAGACAAGTGCTGCCTGTATATTCCGACTCTAGAGGGGGAAACATGAACGCTTAAGTAGTGACAGAAAAACATTATGTGGGATCGAAATGTGGCATTTAGTGGCATTAGTAGCTCAAGGGAAAAGTTTAGACCGTTATAATGCCATCTTCTTTAGCTGTAATGGTATCTGAGCAGGCTGGAAGAAAAGCCAGAACATCTGTCTTTGTTTGGTCCCTTTAACCTACTCACTGCCAGTTTAGCCAATATTTCAGCAACCAGTGTTGCCTTGGTGGAAAACAGTGTATTTTATTTATTCAGTCATGAAGGCTCTCAAAGTGTGTGTTTGTCACAGGTCTGTCACCAAAATGCGACCTCTGGTGGACAGCATTGATATATATATACACTAGATATCGCATACGGACCCTGAGAATGCGTCAATAGCATTTGTACAGTGCTCCTAGGACAAATGTCATTCAACCGCACTATTCAAGAATATGAAGATGCTGGAATTTTGCGCTGCGTACGGGTGTAGTAATGAGTAAACAAAGAAAACAAGGCATCAAACTTCATAGGTAAGATTTCATTTCTTTAAGTTTTAGTATGTTACGAACTTTTGTGCTAAACAAGTAATGATGAAAATACAGTCTTTTACTGCACTGACCATAAGGAAAAAGTAGCACCAACTCGCACTAAATACTAGGCTTATGCTAGTTTGGTTAAATAAAATAAGGAAACAATGTAAATGAAATATGACAACAAGACGCTGCGGTGTCAGAAACTGGATAATGGAGATTCATTTACAAACTAATCACTCCCTCCGTTAGAATGAGTAGTGAAAGTGGGAGAAGGGGTGTGTTTCAGGACACGAATTAGTTCAAATTTACCAGGGAGGGAGGGTAATACAGTTCCATGCACACAAACACACGCTCTTTAACGGAAATGCCCGTGCGGTCTCTTATCCATCGATATAGAAAAGTGATGTCAAATTATAATTTACGTAATTACAAAAAAATATATTTGCATACTGGTCACCGGCAAAAATCATGATCATAGATATATGTATATATGTGTATATATCTCTGGCTCTGGATGGCTAATCCTCCACTGCACCTTGGTCCCACATTCATTTCAAAGGAGCGCTACCCTGTACTAAAATGGCGGCTCTATTGATGCATTCCTTCCAATAGACAACAATAGTGTAGACATCTAATGTAAATATATATGGGTGGACAGTAG
Source organism: Danio aesculapii (assembly GCF_903798145.1). Lineage (NCBI taxonomy): Eukaryota > Metazoa > Chordata > Actinopteri > Cypriniformes > Danionidae > Danio > Danio aesculapii. Next base: position 46,729,981 of record NC_079450.1, on the reverse strand, counting down.
CAGACAGTTGTTGCTAGAGCGGATATGGTTGCGGCCGGAAGTTAACAAGAATTATTTTTATTATTTATTAAATTTCCCAACCCTAAACCCAACCATCACAGTAATGTAAAAACAGTAGTTGTACTGACTATTATTTATGCTCTCTATTAAATTACACATTAAAATTGTATTTTTAACACCTACCCCCAACCCTAAACCCAACAGTCACAGTACTGTAAAAATATTAATTATTGTTATACAGTGTCATAAAAAAAATGCTGCTATATTGATGTGCATATCGTACTTGCGGCTGGCCGTGTAGACTTTACTGTACTGAGTCTGAAATGAGACACAGATTCAGAGTAGAGGTCTGCGAGAGCCGCTGGACCCGACCAGATTTCTTGCGGCACAGGAATAAATTTTCAAATAAAACAGGGTAGCGGCCGGTAACTCTGGTGTAATTTAAATTACGCATTACACGCATTACTCACCTGTTGTCATTTGGTCTAATTCACTGCTCTACTTATACTTGCCCTGTCTTGTTGCTCATTGCCAGATTATTGTGTTCATTAAACTTACGGACACTCTGCGACTCCTCTTTACCTTTTATCTAGTCTAGTGTTATTATTTCTGATTTAACCTTTTGCTTACCTTTTGTTATCTGCGCAGTCACCTCGCGGTGGAATCATGCTTCTCATCTTCCGTTGCCAGTTCCAGCATCCGTTCCTCAGCCCTTTTGTTCTTCATTATACTGAATAAACACTCAATTTGAACTGTAATCCTCTCTGTATTTTATCCGAGCCTTGACAGAATAATCTGGCCAAAACCTCCCAGTATGAAACCGACAATGGAATCCCTCATACACGTAGCTGCGAAGCTACATGGTATTACACTGGGTCGACATGAACAGGAGCTGGTAGCAGCAAGACACGCCGGTGAGAGCTTATTTGCTCAGGTCACCGTGCTCACCGCCCAGCTGCGGGGCCTACAGTACGTTGCAATTCCACCCCAACACCCGATTTCCATTATGCCCCGGAGCTGCGGATTAACAATCGCCCCCACTACTCAGGTCAGTCCACAGAGTGTCGTGCCTTTCTAACACAGTGCGAGGTGTTTTTTTTCCCTTCAACTCAACACCTATTCCAATGATCGTGCCAGAGTGGCGTTTGTGATTTCTCTGCTAACCGGGAGAGCAAGAGACTGGGGAGCGGCTCTGTGGGAGGCCAACCCCGAATGTTGTAATCATGTTCCCGATTTCAAGCAGGAGATGATCAAAGTGTTCGATCAATCTGTTCACAGACACGAGGCGTCGTGTAGCCTCTTCACTCTTCGCAAGGGAAAGAGATCAGCAGCGGATTATGTGATTGAATTCTGAACTCTGGCAGCCACCCTTTGACTGGAATGAGCTGGCACTCACAGCTCGTTTTCTGGAGGGTCTCAACACTGAGGTTAAGGACGAGCTCCTGGCCCACGACCTCCCCATCCGGTTCGAAAAACTGGTTAAACTGGCACATCAAGTGGATAGACGCCTCACACGTCTGACACTGAGCCCATGCAACGGGGTGCCATGCGTCTTTCCCAAACGGAACGACAATGCCGTCTGGTGGCAAGACTTTGCATGTACAACAGGGGCTATTGACATTTCGCCCTGAGATGTCCAGTAAAAGAGTCTAGCTCATCAGTAGATAGGAGTGTACTGGTGAGCGCAACCACTTCATCCCCATCACTCTTGTCCTGTTCATCGCTAGATGTCACTACACATCAAAGATTCGTCTATTTCCTGTTCAGTCTTCATCGATTCTGGTGCAGAGGGGAACTTTATGGATGAGACTTGGGCTAAAGACAATGAGATACCTTTCCAGACTCTCGACCCTCCTCTCACCATTTATTCCCTTGATGGACGACCTCTCACCAGGATCGACTTATCCTTTGAGTCTCACCGTCTCTGGCAATCACAAAGAGACAATTTCATTTAAGTTATTTCGCTCTCCCTTTACCCCCTTAGTATTGGGTCATCCATGGCTCATCTAACATAATCCCCACATAGACTGGTCCAAAGGGACATTATTTTCATGGAGTATGCCTTGTCATGTCAAATGTCTCGTTTCTGCTGTACCTGCTGTGTCTTCTGTTTCTGTGTTGCAGGAGAAGCCCGGAGATTTATTCGGTGTTCCTGAGGAGTACCACGATCTACGATCGGTGTTTAGCCATTCCCGGGCCGCCTCTCTTCCTCCTCACTGCCCTTATGACTGCAGCATCATTCTCATTCCGGGGAGCACCCTTCTCCACTGTAAGCTTTATTCTTTATCTGCACCCGAATGTTTAGCACTTGAGAATTATCTTACCTAATCACTCGCGGCGTGAACTATAGTCCCATCTACCTCTCCAGCTGGAGCGGGGTTTTTCTTTGTAAAAAAGAAAGACGGATCCTTGCGCCCGTACATTGATTATAGAGGGACTTTGATAACCCTGCAGGATATTGAAGGCTGATGCTATGAGAGGCAATGGGTAATGGTCCTTGATGGTAATGCTATTTATTACCATCAAGAACCGCTACCAATTGCCTCTCTAGGCATCAGCCTTCGATATCCTGCTGGGCGCTGAGGCGTTCACTAAATTGGATCTGCGTAACACTTATCACTTAGTGCGCATTAAGCAGGGGGATGAGTGGAAAACAGCGTTCATTACTGCGCTCGTCACTTTGAATATAGGGTTCTTCCCTTCGGCCTGGTAAACGCTCCGTCCGTATTCCAAGCCCTGGTAAACGATGTTTTACGGGATATGCTCAATATCTTTGTATTCGTTTACCTGGACGATATCCTTATCTTCCCCAGCATGTCCGTCGTGTCCTTCATCACTTGCTGGAGAATCAGCAGAGGGGATTAGTATGGATCCATCAAAGGTCCGGGTGGTAGTAGAATGGCCTGTGCCCGACTCTCGTTCAGTGCTACAGAGATTTCTTGGGTTTGCTAATGTTTAATCGCCATTTCATCTGAAAAATTTCATCTGAAATTTTTGTCAAGTTGCCTCTCCGGTAACCACATTAACATCTACTAAGATCCAATTCTCATGGACCCAGGCTGCCCAGGCAGCTTTCAAACGTCCAAGCGATTATTCTCCTCCGCCCCCATCCTCTTTACCTCCGATCCGTCACGAAAATTTATCCTCGAAGTAGACACGTCTAGTGTAGGCGTTGGAGCTGTCCTCTTGCAACGGGCTGAAGATAATAAGGTCCACCAGTGTGCCTTTTTCTCCCATTGCCTTTCACCCGGCGAGTGCAATTATGATGTAGGAGCCCGCAAACTCCTTGTGGTTCATCGGAGAATGGCGACAATGGTTGGAGGGATCTTCCATCCCATTCGTGGTTTGGACCGACCACCGTAACTTAACCTATATCTGGTCTGCTAAATGACTTGATGCCAGTCAAGCACGATGGGATCTTTTCTTTAGTCGTTTTAATTTCACAATCTCCTATCGACCCGGTAGTAGGAACGTTAAACCAGACGCTCTTTCTCGTGAATTTATTACAACTGAGGACGAGCAACCTACCGAAACTATTGTTCCCGAGGGACAGTAATAAGCAAGTTTTTTTGGATTATTGAGCATCAAATGAAGAAGGCAAGAAATTATTCGTTCCCAAGTCCGTACGTCCAGCGGTACTGCGCAGGACTCACTCGTCCAAACTCATTGCCCATCCCAGCATTAAGGGCACTCTCGCGGCCACTTCTCAACGTTCCTGGTGGCCATCCATGGCTCACGTCATCCTTCGATTTGTCTTGTCCTGTCCAGTGTGCGCCCAATGTAAATCTAGTAATTCACCTCCGGCAGGTCTATTGCGACCCCTCCCCATTCCTTCATGTCCGTGGTCTCACATTGCTTTAGACTTCATCACGGGGTTACCTCCTTCGGCTGCTAATACCGTTATTCTCACTGAGGTTGATCATTTCTCTAAAGCCGCACACTTCATCCCCCTACCCAAACTCCCCTCTGCGAAGGAGATAGCTCTTATCGTGTTTGATCATGTTTTCAAACTCCACGGTTTACCCTCGGAAATAGTTTCCGATCGCGGACCCCAGTTCGCATTTCAATTCTGGAATTCTGGAAGAAATTCGGCCGGCAGATTGGGGCTACGGTCAATTTATTTTCCGGGTTTCAACTTCAGACTAACGTGCAAGCCGAACGCGTAACCAGATTTTGGGTCGTCTTTTCCGCACTCATGGTGCGAGCAGTTAGGGTTGGCTGAATACACTTATAACTGACTGCCCACATAATCTACTCGTATTTCTCCCTTTCACTGCTGCTTAGGATATCAACCCCCCATATTCCACTCGCAAGAATCTGAAGCTTCAGTACCCTCTGTACAAGCTTTCATCAAACGTTGTCGACGCACTTGGCAGAGAGCACGTAAATCGCTGCTCTGTTCTATGACTCAGCTGTTTCTCCTTACAATTAAGCGATGGTGCGCACGCATTACTCACCTGTTGTCATTTGGTCTAATTCACCGTTCTACTTATACTTGCCCTGTCTTGTTGCTCATTGCCAGATTATTTTGTTCATTAAACTTATGGACACTCTGCGACTCCTCTTTACCTTTTGTCTAGTCTAGTGTTATTATTTATCATTTAACCTTTTGCTTACCTGTTATCCACCTTCTCATCTGCCGTTGCCGGCTCCAGCATCCATTCTTAAGCCCTTTTTTTCTACATTATATTGAATAAAGACTCAATTTGAACTGCAATCCTCTGTTTTCTGTCCTGTCTAAAGTTCAATTTCAAACGGTTTATTTTATTTTCAAGATCTTAGGTGAACTATCTGCTACTGCTTATTCAGAATGGCAATAAATATCATATAAAATGGCATTCAAACTCACATTATTAGCATTTAACACTGAATAAAGCACATGAGGTGTACCAGAGGTGATCTTTGTCAGTTTTCTGCTGTTCAGCTGCGAAAAATAGAAGCAGTTTTTAAAATATACATTTCAGGTGTTCGTTAAGACAAAAACTATTTATTAAATTTAGGACACAATTTAAATCAGCATGTTGGGGTCCTCAATCTGCCAACATGTGCTTGTATGTGTTTTAACCCAGAAATGCAATACCTTCAACAACTGTCAAAATTACATACAGCACCTTTAATGCACATGAACCCAAATAACTATGGTAAACAGCAGGACAGGACATTGCTTTTGTGACATGATTTTTGTGTAAACACGTCAATAGGGATTGTTTCAACAATACTGTCACCTGTACACAAAACACTTCGATAACTACATACAATCATATGATCCAAAATAGAGTGTTTGTAGTGTGAAATGGTGTAAAATAATTACTTACAAATGCTCAAATTATTGTAACAGTTTTGTAAAGTATTGTAAAGTTTTTTTTGTCTCAGGATTTGTTATTTACTAAGCAGTTTAAACAAATATGAAGAGTTCAGATGCAAAAACCTCTAAATTCCTCAAAAATTAGCATTTTCATCAGGCTCTTGTGTGTGTGTTTAGTAATATCACTTTCATGGCAAAGAGTAAGTCCTTTTCTTGTAAGTAAGTTTTTGCTGTGAAATTTCTCAACATAAACAACAGAGGCTGAGATAAATGTTTGTTTGAGGGAAATTTCAGACGGCATTTAGAGGTTTTTGCATCTGAACTCTGCAAATGTAGTCTTACTTTTTTCCTTCAACCTTCAGTAACAACTTTATATCTTTATTTTTATTTTGTTTACTGTGATTAGCTAAGAATAAGTAGACCTGCCGTTGATTTTCAAAAGTTATATTTAGATAAACATTTTTACATATGTTGTTGCACAACGCCACATTTCTTTAGCTAGTCTAATTCTTTTCAATTTCATAGTCATTGTGAAACTGCTTATTTCAACCTTACAGGACCTGTAAAAGCTTATGGCACATTCACTTACTTTGTGTATAAGACTTTATTCAGTAAGTCATTGAGAACACTTATGCAATGACAACAAGGAAGTATATTTTAGCAGTGTGTTAAGTAGTGTTGTGTGGCTGTGTGGTTGATAAGGTGTTATAAATGGCTACTCAGATGTTACCTTGTGGTCTGAGTAAAAAAAAAACAAGCCGTCTCTCACACATCATCAATGTCCTAAGTTGAGCTGGATAGTTGATAAGGTGTTGCTGTGCAACCAGTTTTGTTGATTGAATTTTGTTCCTTACAACACTATAAGCAAAATTACATCTTTTGTTTTAACTATAATTTATAGACAAAAGATCAGCCAGGCAATTGTGATTTTTAGTAAAGTTCAATGTGCAATAACATTTATTCCCTTTATTATATCTCTATGTAAAATTTTGAACCAATTGTTGTCAACAACACTGGTGGCTGTTAAGTGAACGGCAGCTAAGAATAATCAGTCCTGTGATTCTCGTCCAATCAAGTTGCGGATAAAAAGTACTTTTTTCAGTACTCTTTCAAACATTGGATACCATAGTTAAAGGGGTGTTCCAGAGTGTATTTTTAAGGCTTGGTTTTTTTTTTTATAAGATGCAAAGCAATGTGTGCTCATGCTTCACAAGCACACACTTTAGCTCTGCTGTGTAAATAATCAGTGTCCCCATTTCAGTTTGAGACTGAATCAGACAGAAAATGAAAAGGACACAGCTGAACCTCATGCCTGCTCTCTAAATAAAATCTGACAAGTGTCCTTCACATATATTCGGTTATAAGCATGTGTAAGTAATATGAAACGTTCACATATCTTTTTCGAGTTCGTTAGTTGAGATGTAGAATGCAGGGAAAGTGGCCGCATAGAGAGACACTGTAGCACTGCTGAGGATTGTGGGTGTTTATAGTGGTTTGATGGATAAATATGAATTTGTAGCTAAATTGTTAGCGGTTCCAAAAAGTATTTCCCGTTGTTTACATCCTTGTTTACGTCCTCGCTACAACATACCGTTAACACTAGAAACTGTCCGTGTAATTGATCAATTTGACCAAATAAAAACACTTACAGGTTGTGGCTCATAATCCACAGTTTCTGCTATTATGATTGGAGCTGCTCCTACTTTGAGGAGTTTTTACCCGAATCCAGCACTGAACTGGGAGAGATTTTGGAAACTGCCCTTTGTCAAATGCTAGAGCTATATATTTTTCATAATTCTCTGGAACATAATTAAAATTAAATTGTAAGTACTTCTCTTTTTGTGTCGTGTCCTTTGGAAGCCCAAATACAGAAACAGAAGAAGCTCTGTAGAAATAGCGGCGTTTAGACGACATTTTAGCTTTCTCTGCTAAACATTACAGCACCTCTGGCCACGCCCCTTCACTGCGCGGGGTGTATTTGTGTAATCTGAAGGGTTTTGATCTCACTAGCCCGGATGTATTTTTTTGTAGTCACCAAACTTTCTTCGCTGTAGGCTTTGCTAAACTAACTCTGTGAAAGACAATGTCTCCCTTTGCATTGAATTTTGAGCGTCTTACATTAAGAGATGTTGTTTACAGTATGTTCACACAGCTACAATACACATCAACTAAAGTTTAAAATATGTTACCATAGTGGTCTACCCCTTTAAGTTATTTTCCTATGGCAATATCAAAGTACAAAGAACATTTTAATAACCCGAAGAACCTTTTCCCACTACAAAGAACATATTGTGGGAACAAAAAGTGTTCCATGGATGTAAAAGGTTATTCATAATATAAAGAACCTTTATTTTTAAGAGTGTGCACATATTAAAAAAAATTATAGTGTGCATATTGTGCAATAGAGTTAAAATGATTGGTTTGACCAGCTCTTAAAAAGATAGTTCACCCAAAAATGAAAAATCCCTCACAATTTGTTCAAACTCAAGTGGTTATAAACTTTCGTGAACACAAAACACAAAATAATATATTTTAAAGAGTTTTGGAAAGCAGTGTTGGGTCCCGCTCTCTGAAAACGTTCTTTTTTGCAGGAGGGATGTCTGTAAATTATACCTCTGAGAATAAATACAAATGTATCTATCGCAGATTAATATACCATTTGAATGAAGCACTTTTGCTCTATAGTTGAACTAGAATCATGGTGGAATATCCTGTGGAGTGCACTTCACATGGCACTGATGGCCCAATTCGAACAAACATCTGAAGTGATAAGAGGCACATACTAAATGTGCAGAGCGGTGGGGATCAGAGACCATTATTGAGAAGCGCTGGGTACAGTGAGAGACATATCCCATAAAAAGATATTTTTGATTAGAGAGTACACTACAATCACACTAAAAGATCTCCTGCTTCTCATGTTCTCCTCTGAAGTGACAGTATGCGTCACGACTGGATCTTGATGAACACTTCTGTGATTATACCAGGGCTGACATCACTCTTTTAATAATATCAGTCACCTCATATTGTGTACATTGCTTATTAGAAGGTTGTAATGTATTTATCATTGCCACTATTTGCAAAGATTAAAAACGATGAGCCTTGTCATACACCTGGTGCAATGTGGTACCAGGAGCAATGCGGTTTTTTTTGTTTTTGTTTTTTTTCTTTGCTAGTTTCAGCCTTGTGCTGGTATCACGACCTGTGCTATGTTGTTCAAATAGCAAATGGTTTGGTGCCCATGGCTGGGCATGCTAGTGTGAAAAGGAGGTGAGTTGCATTGTTAGCATGTTGCTATTTTAATGCAACAGAAATAGACCACACTAAAAGCTGGCTTGAAGTCAAAGGTGCATTTTTTTTTTTCATTTAAAGAGCACGTCAGTGATAGGCAGGTCCAAAACAAACATATTCATTGCTTATTACACACACAGGGATGCACAGCAGAACAGAAATATCTTCAAATATGAAAGGTGAAATATGAATTAAAGGTTAAGTTAAATATTACTAGAGTCTACATAAATATACAACCTCTACCCCCCCCCCACGCCATATTACATGGCATCTATATAATAATGTATGATTTGAACCTATATACAGTACATTCATCCAACAATTTCATCAATCTGGTTGTTAATTAATCTGTCTATTTACCAATATCTTCATCTGTCCATCAACCCATTTATTTGTTGATCCATTCATCCTTGTGTTGATTTGTCAATACAGCCATTTGTTAAGCTTTTGATCCATCTATCCATCAGTTCTATCCATCTAGCTATATACAGTATCTGTACATCCATCAATTCATCATGCACAAAATATATTCATCCATCAATTTCCATCCATCCATCCATCCATCCATCAATTTGTTCATCCACCCATCCGTCCACTCTTTTTTTATTCAGCAATCTGTCTATCCATCCATTCATCCATCCATCCCGTCAATCTGTACTCCCCAATCCATGATACAAAAAATCCATCCGTAAATAGGTTCATCTATCCATCCAAACACCCATCCATCCACTTGACCAATGTCAATCTATCCAATAATTAATCCATTCAACATTTGTCAATCTATCTATCCTTCAGTCTGCCTGTCCATGTATCGATCGATCCATCCATCCATCCATCCATACATCCATCCATCAGTCAATCTGTACTCCCCCATCCATAATACAAAAAAATCCATCCATAAATATGTTCATCTATCCATCCAAACACCCATCCATCCACTTGACCAATGTCAATCTATCCAATAATTAATCCAATCAACATTTGTCAATCTATCTATCCATCAGTCTGCCTGTCCGTGTATCAATCCATCCATCCATCCATCTATCAATCCATCCATCTAGTCAATTATTAAATTGACTTTGAATTGTTTAGTTATTCAATTGTTCATTCATTCATTCATTCAACAATGTCAATTTGCGCAATTTATGCTTCTTTTCATTTGACAATCTGGCCATCCATCCCTCCATCCTGCCATCCATTCTCCCTTCAATCCATCCATCTATCCATCAGTCTTTCCATCTATTTATCAATCTACCAGTTCTAAAATCAATCTTTTTTTTCAGCACAATGTAATGCTAAACCTGTATGCAATCTAACAGTATAAAAAAAAAAATCAGAAAACTTAACAACTTTGAGTTTTTTTTCTTCTCCCTATTTCTTAAATCACTGTTATTGCTTTTCCCCAAAAATATTCAGGTCTGCAAACTTTCTCAAAATGAAAAAAGGAATGAAACAAACTTTCAGGAGCACAGTTATGTAAATAGCAAATGCTTCGGTCATTGAAACATGGAACAGAAGTCTTTCGAACAGCCCTGCGTTTATGTAAGTGACAAAAAGACATTGTGATATTTTAAATCATTTGCTGGTTTTGTTGACATTACTTTGCACAAAGCCTTCCATAATTCCTACTGGAATAAACAAATAGACTTTTTTCATATCTCTCATTTATAGCTCCTGAGGGCTTTGTGGATATAGAGTATGATGTATTTCTACAACCAAACAGATAAGTTAAATAATGAGACTGTTAAAAAAAAAAGTTTTCTTCTATTTCAAAATAAATAAATGAATGTATTACACATGTACCAAGGAAACAGGACTATAGGAAACAAACTATTACACTATTGAAGATAGAATAATAATATTTAGCTTAAATGAAGCAGCAACAGAACACAAAACATACACTTCTATCTTATGTCAGTATCTTACATAGTCCCAATCCTTGCCCTTGCAAATACGCTCCACAAAACTGTCAAAGGCAAAAGATGACATCATTGAGACGGTTAGTGAAAACAGAGAGCAATCGAAATGTGTGTTATGCACTTGTTAAATGTTTTTAATGCTCTGTGCAGTCTCTACTCTCATCCGCCTGTCTGCTGTGTGTCTGCCAGGTTCAAAGTCAATAAACAACTTGCATAAAATATTCAGAAACAGTTTTTCAAACCAAAACTGTACACTTATTATTAATATACATATGTACACGTCGAACGAATACCAATTAGGTTGTGCACAAATTAAGTTCCCTATGGCTGTCTTACGACAAATCTAGTTTTAAGGATGTTAGATACATATTTTATTAAAATGTAAAACTTTAATTACTCATTTAATCATTGATTTTCTTTTCAGCTTAGTTCCACAGTGAAATGAACCGCCAACTCATTCAGCATATTTTTTTACGCAGCGGATGCCCTTCCAGCCACAACCCATCACTGGGAAACATCCATACACTCTCATTCACACAAATACACTACGGACAATTTAGCCTATCCAATTTATCTATAGCACATGTCTTTGGACTGTGGGGGAAACCAGAGCACCCGGAGGAAACCCACGCGAACATGGAGAGAACATGCAAACTCCACACAGAAATGCCAACTGGCCCAGTCGAGGCTCGAACCAGCGACCTTCTTGCTGTGAGGCAGATTAAGTACTAGTAGACAAAAATTTTGTAATAAAACACTTTGATGGATGTTTTTAAAAAGGTATGACCAGGATGAATTTTAAGTTATTTATCAAATATAGAATTGAAGAATCATATTTTACTTTTAATATACAGTTTTTGTGAATTTTAAATATGTATTTGTTTATCATTTCTTGTTGAAATATGAAGTTGTTCTTATCATGTACTGTTTTATATAGATTTGTCTTGCAATGAAATAGCTATAAGTTGCTTATGTGGCATTAGATAAATAAATAAATAAATAAATAAATAAATAAATAAATAAATAAATAAATAAATAAAGGATGTTAAATATTTTTATTGCACCATCTAAAACCAAATGCTGGTTTTCATCACTCCGTTTTAAGTGCCAAACATTCATATTTTGAGCATTGCGTATTTACTTTTAAACTGGAAAAACTACAAACAAGTGAAGTCGAATATCAAATGAAATCAAAGTAAATGTACAAATCTGATTTTATATCATGAAAAGCGTGTTAAATACAAATAAACATCCTACTTTATTATTTTAAATTTGTGAAATTTAGCCTTACAGTTATATGTAAGAAAAAAAATTTAAGTATTAAAAAAATACTTAATAATTTGTAAGTATTAAAAAAAAGATAAAAGATGACGTGATCACACTAATATAGTATCGTTTTATTTTTTTAATTATTTAAAAGTTCTCACTGACAATTGAATAAAACATACTAGTTTGGGGGAAAGTAGCAACATATAGAGATTAAAAATGACAGCTAAATATCTAAAACTAAAATTTGCATTTTGGGGCTGCAATGTAATCCTAAAACAGACTTTTTCTATGTTATTAAAGGATTAATATTTCAAAATTATATTATATATAAACTATTGTTGCATTTAATTATATTTGCTGCAAGTCATGAAAAAAATGCATTGTAGTCATTATTTTTGCTTGAACAACAACAACAACAAAAACTTTAACATGTGCGTGTGGCTTTGAAATGAAGTTCCTTCTCATGGTTAAGTTAAGGACAAATCTGCTTTTGTCTGAGAAAGGTCAAAGAAAATATCTCCCAGTGAATGGACAGCTGACACCCAGTGATTGGTTGCATTTTGAAACTCACGTCAACTCTTCCTGTCATTGTGAGTGGCTGACCGTTATCAGGAAGAGGCAAACTGAGACTATTGTGGTATCAGCCAACCAGAAAGCACAATTAAATTGGTGGCCTTTTCGGTTTAAGAAAGCTTCTCGTGTGGTAGCTTGAAGATACACTGATAATAAGTGACAACAATGACTTTTCAGTTAAACAATGATAACATCAATTTGGACGGGTGTTACTTCACAAGTCGCAACAAAAGAGTTTGTATGATTTAAACGAATGTATTTTATAAACAAAAATACACAAACACACACAACAAAACTAACAAGATTCATATGCAGCCCAATATATAAATGATATTGTGTTCATAAATATGATGTTTTATGGCACTTTGAAGTTATTGAAATGTCAGATTAATACTAAACCACATGTATAACAATATTCGTTTGACCACATAGGGATATATCAGTGAAACCACAAAAATCCATTGTAATTTCAACATTTTTTAAATCGTTTAAAATATTTGTTAACTAAAAAGTTACTTGGTTACATTTGGTTATTTGGTTACATTAAATGAAGAGTTCAGATGTAAAAATCTCTAAGTGCCACCTGAATTTTTCTTCTAAACTGAGGACTTTTTTCAGGCTCCTGTGTGTAGATATAGTAATTGTACTTTTTACGGCAAAGAATAGGTTATTTACATTGCTTTTAAAGTAAAATAACTGAACATAAACATCGAAAGCTAATTAAATTGCTCATTTTAGATCAACATTTCAGATGCCACTTAGAGGTTTTTGCATCTAAACTCTTCAAATACAACTTACTTAAATTGAGCATGTTTTAATATAAATAAATCCCCTTTTGGCGACGCGGTGGCCCAGTAGGTAGTGCTGTTGACTCGAACCAAGAAGGTCGTTGGTTTGAGCCTCAGCTGGGTCAGTTGACATTTCTGTGTGGAGTTTGCATGTTCTCCCCGCATTCGTGAAAGTTTCCTCCGGGTGCTCCGGTTTCCCCCACAGTCCAAAGACATGCGGTACAGGTGAATTGGGTAGGCTAAATTGTCCATAGTGTATGTGTGTGAATGAGTGTGAATGGATGTTTCCCAGAGATGGGTAGGGCATCCACTGCGTAAAACATATGCTAGATAAGTTGGCAGTTCATTCCGCTGTGGCGACCCTAGATTAATAAAGGGACTAAGCCGAAAAGAAAATAAATGAATAAATAAATCCCCTTTTGTAAATGCCAGTTATACAAGCCTTTCACATATGAAATTCTCATTTAACTCTTTGAAAACTATCTATTCTAGTAGTATATTATTCTAAATAAGATATTATTCTAAATAAACAAATATAATTCTCAAATACTCTCAAATGATTGTAGGATAACTGATCCTGGACCACAAAACCAGTCATAAGATTGAGATTTGAAATATTGTTTGCTTTGATGTATGGTTTGTTAGTGTATAGGATAATATTTGATAATAGGACAATGTGACATACAGTAGAAGTCAGAATTATTAGCCCCTCTGAATTATTAGCCCCCCTGTTTATTTTTTCCCCAATTTCTGTTTAACAGAGAGAAGTTTTTTTCAACACATTTCAAAACATAATAGTTTTAATAACTCATTTCTAATAACTGATTTATTTTATCTTTGCCATGATGACAGTAAATAATATTTGACGCTATATTTTTAAAACACTTCTATACAGCTTAAAATCACATTTAAAGACTTAACTAGGTTAATTAGGTTAACTAGGCAGGTTAGGGTAATTAGGCAAGTTATTGTATAATGATGGTTTATTCTGTAGACTACTGAAAAAAGAATAGCTCAAAGGGACTAATAATGTTGACCTTAAAATGGATTTAAAAAAATTAAAAACTGCTTTTATTCTAGACGAAAAAAAAAAACAAATAAGACTTTCCCCAGAAGAAAAAATATTATTAGACATACTGTGAAAGTTTCCTTACTCTGTTAAACATCATTAGGGAAATGTTTGAAATAATAGTTCTGGGGGGCTAATAATTTTGATTTCAACTGTATATTAGGAGTATAACAACACATAAATAGGAATATATGACAATATTAAGAAATACAACTTTTACTATTGTAATCTAAGGATGCCAAAAAAAAAGAAAACTGTCGTTACATTTGTTCAAATTAAATTCTTAGCAATGTATATTACAAAATCATACATTTTATTATTCGTACAATAAGAAATTTACAAGATATTTTCATGGAGCATGGTATTTGCTTAATATCCAAATAATTTCACATTGAATTACCTTATTTTGACCAAAATATACACATGCAACATAAGACTAGTTTTGTGGGACAAAGTCGCATATGAAAAGCAAAAACATGTTGCAAAACATTTACCATCATTTCAAAAATTCCAAAAGTGGCCAAAATTAAAGAAACACCCAAAAAAATACATTTCCACACATAAACAAACACACAAATACCATCAACACCAGTGTGTATCTCACCTCAGCAGGCCTTTCATTGGCTCTCAGTGGGCTGTGCAGAAGTCGGCATCCGTCCTTGGCCAGTCTCTGGACCATCTCTAAACGGCTGATCTCCTCTCGGTCTCGTGTCCCCGCTCCAGGGACCTGCTGCAGTGCAGGAGACACAGAAAACACAAATCTCAGGCCACAATCCCACGCCATCAGTTTGACAGCCCGTGTCTTCGCTCAGGTGAGACTGAAAGCCCCTGACTGTGAGTTGGTCACGGCAGTCCTGAGGAAAGCTTTAAAAAGTGAAGACTCGGAGACAGTGTTGCCTGAGGGAGAAAGAGTGAACATGACTTTTCCCTCTCTCTCTTTCTCTCTCTCTCTCTCTCTCTCTCTCTCTCTCTGTTATACACATATAGTCAGGGAGGGGGCGAGCAGGAAACATCTGGCAGTCCCTCCGATCCTGAATAGGAAGTATCGCAATCTCCTGAAAATGGGAGAAACTAAGGTCGACATGGGGTCTGGGAGGGCAGGTTAAACTGATAGGTTTACTGAGCATGTGCATTAAATTGATAAAATGATGATAGAGACAATGCACAAGTGATATACATGATCACATGGTAAAAAAAGGGTGACATATTCAGAATGTGGAATTACTTTTTGAAGAATAAACTAATTACGATTTTTCATTTTTGGAATGTTAACCAGTAGCTATGTTTCCATCTGAAGAAGTTAAATTTCTGTGCAAAACTGGAATATTGCTTAAAACATTTGCGAATAAAGCAACATTTCTATCCAGTGAGCCATAGAGAACAAAATCGTCACTTCCTGCTAAACTTTTTTATTAAAACATAAATCTGTATAATTTACGGTAAAAAACAGCAGCTGTAGTTGCCAGTATTGTACCGTAAAAGTAATTTCTCCGTAAAACCGTAAAAGTAATTTCTCATTTCTACAGTAAACTACTGTATTTCATCAATTTATAGATGTAATATGTCTGTATTTTGAATAACCAACATCTACACATCTTTTGTTACACATTTAGACACCTTAACATAGTCATATGCTGGTGGTGATGAAAGTTACATATTGAACCAATGCTCATCACAAACAACTCTTCACACAAGCAAAGAAGTGTATCAGTGTATAGAAGGTGCTCAGTGTCATTCACACAGCTACTAAGCACCAGTATGGTAACATGCATAAAATTAAAGTCATTAAATAAAAATTGTTTATCAACATTAGATGTAACATAAATCTCTAATATACATAACTGATGGGGAAACAACTAAAAAGATCTATAGTAATGTCAACAAAAAGCATAAAAAGTGATGTGCCATACAGGGAATTCTGGGAAAGTCAATTTATGGTTATTCGTTGTATATATACTCTTAAACAGGTTACAGATTTTTACTGTAGCATTTTTACAGTTTTTTACCGTTGAAATCACTGCAATTTTTAACAGTGTGGAGAAAATCTTATTTGTTTTATTTTGGCTAGAATAAAAGCAGTTATTAATTTTTTAATAAACATTTTAAGGTCAAAATTATTAGCCCCTTTAAGCAATTTTTTTCAGTAATCTACAGAACAAACCATCGTTATACAATAACTTGCCTAATTACCTTATCCTGCCTAGTGAACCTAATTAACCTAGATAAGCATTTAAATGTCACTTAAATCTGTAAAGAAGTGTCTTGGAAATTATCTAGTAAAATATTAACTATTTGTTATTTATTAACAAATAAATCAGTTATTAGAAATTAGTTATTAAAACCATTATGTTTATAAATGTGTTGAAAAAAAATCTGCTTTCCGTTAAACAGAAATTGAGGGAAAGAAATAAACAGAGGGACTAATAATTCTGACTTCAACTGTACATATAAAAATGTCCACGGTGGGTCTTTGTTCTTTTATAATAAGTTACTTGAGTCTCAGAAGTGCAGCCACTCAAGACTCAAGTTCTGAGAGTCAATAATCCTGATCCACTATGATTAGAGACTTTGGCTAAGGGATTTTAGAATTACCAAAACAACTTTTCAGATATTTTACAATGTGGTCGGTCCAATGATGTGTAATTTAATGTTGCCCCGTCACACTTATTTTGAATCACATGATATGTTAAGCCAATAAGAAATATGTTTTTTGATGTGCAAATCTTTGCACTTAACAAACTAAATTAATTATGTAGGCTAATGGTCTTAGGTCGAGTGAGTTTCCACCATTTCCTTACCCCACAAATGTAAAGGAGTAAAGTAAAGAGTGAAAGTAAAGAGAAAGTAAAGAGGCCAAATGGAGGAGGCTCTTCTTCATCCTGGCGCTGCAGATGGTCTGTTTAACTGTTTTCTCACTAGTTAAGCATTCAGTTTTTCCACTTACAAAGTCCGCCATGTAAATAGCAAATGCACCATGTCTTAAAGGGAATGTAAGATGAGACTCTGATTGGCTTAATGCACGTTTCCATCCTTAAAATAGCAAAAGGACTCTGACATGCCCTGCGCTGTAGACTTTGCGTTTAGATCGTTAAAATAGAGCCCTAAATCTTTAAACTTTACAACTATCATTTAGGCCACAACGTTTTTTATATAATTTAACAATTAAACAATTAAACAATTACCTTAAGTATTATTTATTCTTAAATGTATTTTTAAGTATGAAAAAGTATGTTGTTTTATTTTTGCTTACATCTATTATGACAAATTATAAGAAAAACATTTTCACAAAAGTTATCTGGAAAAAAAACTGTAAATTAGACACTTGCATGTGTAAATAAAAATTTGCTTTCAAATATGTAGCTTGATGTGGACATGAAAATAAACAGCTTCTTAGAAATTGATTTCCTGATGATTGCATATTACGTTAATAAAAAAGGATCATAAAATAAAAAAGCTTAACAATTTCAAGAAAAGTTTTAATTGTAATGACAAAAAAAATCATTTGATGTTATCATACAAAAAAAATAAATAAATAAAATAAAATGTGACATTTCACATGACATTTCTCACCCTGTACTAATAAAAAGGTCAAATCATCAGATATTTTAAGAAACTTCCTGACTTTGTCATGAAAACCTGGAACCATACACTTTATAATATAATTTCCTGCATGTTGGTTGAACCTTGTGTCATTTTGTTTTGTATTTTTGCACCACATGACATGTTTTATGGACAAAAGTTGTTCTTCATTTTACTAATTTATCTAACTTTACTCTTTTTGAATTTTCAATTCAGTTTGAACGAATGTAGCATTGAAATAAAGGCCATTTCTCACAAAAATGACATAATAAAACACTGTCCAACCAATAGCACATTATACATCTGAAAAGACTCTCCACTAAAGCGAACTAAATCTATCATTATAAGCTAAATGCAAGTAATCGAGGATGTATCCCATTTAGATTTCCTGCTCCATTTAAACACAATGGCAAAGAAGAGAAACCTGTGACCTCATTTTCTGAAGTAAGGGAAGGAGAGAGGAATTTGTCCTGAACACATTCAAGTATTTCCATATCAACTCAGCAGGCTATATAAGGTATCAAACCTCACGCTAGACAAATCCAACACAAGCAGAGTCCCTGACATTCTTCAGTCCTTCAGTGTGCAGATGAATATAGAAAACAATAGACGGCTAGATGGAACGATACTAATAGCATAAACCTGATAAGAAGAAATTACCAGAAAAGAGTGTAATGATAAGGTATTGAGATAACATTTACAAATATATCAAAACTAATGTCCATTGTGCTCTCAAAAAAGGATAACAGAGCAGTTTCTTACATTAGAGAAACAATGAGGAAGGGAATCATTTCAAATCAATCACATATCTAAAACAAAAACTTGCACTTTGTGTAATATAGTCAATGGTCCTACAGTATTACGGTAAACAATGTATTTGGTGAAACCATGAAATAAACTAAAGAGCACAATATGAAACGATAGACTTTTTAAAAATGTTTCCATACACTACCTGACAAAAGTCTTGTCATTGATCCCAGTTGTAAGAGCAACAAATAATGACTTGACTTCTGATTGATCATTTGGAAAAGAGGCAGTAGATAGATTTTTTCCAATGAATCATCTGTTGAACTGCATCCCAATCATCACAAACACTGCAGAAGACCAATTGGAACCCGCATGGACCCAAGATTCCTATAGAAATCAGTCAAGTTTGGTGAAGGAAATATCGTTGTTTGGGTTTACATTCATGGGGGCATGCGAGAGATCTGCAGAGTGGATGGCAACATCAATAGCCTGAGGCATCAAGACATTTGTGCTGCAAGGTCAAGGTGCTGCAGAGTTGGCCAGCCCAGTCACCAGACATGAACATTATTGAGCATGTCTGGAGAAAGATGGAAAGGAGGCATTGAAGATGATATATTGTCAGTATATAGGGCTGTGCAATATGATTATATATGATATATGTAGTATATATATATATATATATATATATATTATATATATATATATATATATAGATCTATATATATATATATATATATATATATATATATATTGATGTATGTATTGTAGGTATATATATATATGTATGTATGTATATATATATATATATAGTATGTATATAATATATATATATATATATATATAATATATATATATATATATATATATATATAATATATATATATATATTATATATATGTATGTATGTATGTATGTATGTATGTATGTATGTATGTATATATATATATATATATATATATATATATATATATATATATATATAATATATTATATATATATATATATATATATAATATATATATGTAATATTATATATATATATATATATATGTATATATATATATATATAATATATATATATATATAATATATATATATATATATATATATATATATATATATTTACATTTACATTTACATTTAGTCATTTAGCAGACGCTTTTATCCAAAGCGACTTACAAATGAGGACAAGGAAGCAATTTACACAACTATAAGAGCAGCAGTGAACAAGTGCTATAGACAAGTTTCAGGTGCGTAAAGTCTAAGAAGCAAAGCATTAGTAAAAAATGTTTTGTTTTTTTTTTGGAGAGAGAGAGAGAGAGAGAGAGAGAGAGAGAGAGAGAGAGAGAGAGAGAGAGAGAGAGAGAGAGAGAGAGAGAGAGAGAGAGGGGCACAGTTAGTGGTATAGCCAGAGAGGCAGTTGCAGATTAGGAAGGAAAGTGGAGACTAAACAGTTGCGTTTTTAGTCGTTTCTTGAAGACAGCAAGTGACTCTGCTGTTCTGATGTAGTTAGGGAGTTCATTCCACCAACTGGGCAGATTGAATGTGAGAGTTCGGGAAAGTGATTTCTTCCCTCTTTGGGATGGAACAACGAGGCGACGTTCATTCACAGAACGCAAGTTTCTGGAGGGCACATATATCCGCAGAAGTGAGGGTAGATGTGAAGGAGCCAAGCTAACGGTCACTTTGTAAGCAAACATCAGAGCTTGAATTTGATGCGGGCAGCAACTGGCAGCCAGTGCAAACGGGTGAGTAGCGGAGTGACATGTGCTCTTTTGGGTTCATCAAAGACCACTCGTGCTGCTGCGTTCTGAAGCAGCTGAAGAGGTTTGATAGAACTAGCTGGTAGCCCGGCTAGCAGAGAGTTGCAATAGTCCAGTTTGGAGAGAACAAGAGCTTGAACAATGAGTTGAGCTGTATGTTCAGATAGGAAGGGTCGGACCTTTCTGATGTTGTAGAGTGCAAGATCGAGCAGTTCTAGAAATGTGGTCAGAGAAGGTTCAGTTGGTCGTCAATTGTTACTCCAAGGCTTTTTACCATTTTGGATGCAGTGATGGTTGCTCCGTCCATCTGGATTGAAAAGTTATGGTGAAGAGTCGGGTTGGCAGAAACTTTATATATTGGACAAAATAAAAAAAAAAGGTTGTGGTTTTGGACACCACTAAAAACTGCTGCTCTCTCAAATAATGCACTATTTAAGGGTATAGGGCATAAGTCTCAAACTCGATTCCTGGAGGACCTCAGCTCTGCACAGTTGTGCTCCAAACCTAATAAAACACAGCTGATCCAACTGATCAAGGTGTTCAAGACTACTAGGCTGTTTCTCAATATGCGTTCTTCAGCGGTCTTGTGTCCTCGTGTATCGTCATCATCAGCAGCCAAAGTTCAGTTCCAATACTCAAGACCGCAAGAACGGTGAACGCGTGAAACTTCCCGAATGTGTTCTTGATATCGAGGATGCACCGATGCATACTTGAGCACCGATCTCGCTCTAGAAGTCCCAGAAGTCAATGCGACTGGAGGTGGGAAGTGCAGCATTTTACTTAGATTTATTATTAAATTTCAGAGATACCACTAATTTACCTCAGGAGTTTCATGAAACAGTAAAAGTAAACATTAACATGGACATCTTAATAAAGGAAAAAACATATTAAGGTGTTTGTTTGCTGAAATTCATATTAAAATCTGTTTTATTTATATTGTGCAATGTTTATTTATAATGTTTTTACGCATAGTATATATTTTGAAAAGGGGAAAAAAAATTATGAAGTTGTATGAATGCTGTAATGTTTAAATTAAAAACGCATGAAGGTCATGTTACCATCAGGAAGAACGCAGCATCTCATT
This sequence comes from Danio aesculapii, assembly GCF_903798145.1. Lineage (NCBI taxonomy): Eukaryota > Metazoa > Chordata > Actinopteri > Cypriniformes > Danionidae > Danio > Danio aesculapii. The sequence continues at coordinate 46,708,597 of NC_079450.1, read as the reverse complement.
TCTCAAAGAATGCATTCTCTGTCCTCGCGGTCTCCAGAGTTCGTTCTTCCGAGGACACCTGGTAAGCCTGGTCTCCACAAGAACGTAGGTCCGTTCTCTGTGTTCTTGGAATTGAAAAACAGCCCTAGAGTCTATTAAGCAGGTGTAAGTTGGAGGTGGTTGGAGCTAAACTCTGCAGAGTTGTGGTCCTCCAAGAATTGAGTTTGAGACCCTTGGTATAGGAGGTGATTTCACATACAGCTATGGTCTACAGACATGACTGACAAGTCAGATAACAGCAAACTTATTTCTGGAGGGCCGGTGTCCTGCAGAGTTTAGGTCTAACAATAATCCAACACACCTGAACTAGCTAATCAAGGTCTTACTAGGTATACTTGATACTGATGTGTTGAGGCAAGTTGGAGGTAAACTCTGCAGGGACACTGGCGCTGTATCTCAATTCACATACTATCCATCCAAAATAGTATTCGAAAACAAAATTTGTGTGTCCCAAACCATAGTACGTTGAAAAGAGTATCCCAAAATGTTCCTGGATGGTCTAATATTACTGGTAGAAGGTTGAAGTGTAGAACCATCTGTACTCTAACCACTAATATTGCCCACATTGCACTATGGACTATGTGTACTAATGTACTAATGTAAAGAAACTACAAACATGCCGGATGCATGAGACCAACTGTCATATTTCCTGTTATTTTACGAAAAGTTGTTGTTTTTTAAAGTTGTTTGAATGACTATTAATTAATATCTAGCTAGACAACTGGAAATATTTAAATCACATTTTCCATATTATATTTAATCTTCAACAACAATGTTAACTTCTAAAATGACGTGCTTGGACATTAACTTCTGAATGCATAATTATCCAAAGAACTGAGGAGATTTCTCTGCATTAAAGACTCGCCGAATTAACCGCCGATTAACGCACAGCTGAATATATATAAGGTAAGTAATCAGACATGACAAAAATGTGGAAATGATGTGTTGAGATGATTGACAAGGGACGTAACAAGCAACATAATAGCCTGTTAATGAGGAAGTAGTATGTCCCAAAGATCTGTTACAGATATACTTTTTCTTCACCAAAAGAGTACATACTTTTAGGACGTAGTACAAGTATGGAAATTGGGGCACAGCATAGCCCTCCAGTAACCCCTGCTTTAATGAACTATATAATGGCATCTGTCCATCATGGTCTCCTAACCATCCCCATATCATAACTGGATTCACTCTGTCTTCTCTCCTCCAATAAGCTGGTGCATGGTGTGTGGTCAGGTGCAGGATGGCTGCCATTGTGTCATCCATGTGGGTGCTGCACACTGGTGGTGGTTTGAGAAGATTCCACCTGTTAAGTGCTTTAAGTGCCAAGAAAAGCACTATAAATGTAATTATTAATGTAATAATTATGATGATAATTTATAATAATAATAACAACAATAAACTGTCCCTATTATGATAATTAAACGGTTGTTAGAGGTTTCCTAAAATAGGTTTACATGCATCTAATGTTTTTTTTTTAATTTTGCTGTACAATACGAGTCCCTAAATTTGTGTAATAGCTGTATGTATGCACAAGCATGCATACAAGGATATGTATGGAAATGCAATTATTTCATAGATTTGTTTAAGTGAAGCATCCATACACAATAATTTCACAGATGCAAATGTTTGTATGTGTGTGTGAGGTAATTTCATATATTTATGCAAGAGTTTGTAGGTATATGAGAGGGATTCGCAGAAGTGTGTAAGCTAGTGCAATATGTAAATGTCTGAGCATTCGGTAGTAAAACTGCATATACAGCATGATGCAAGAATTGGAATGTTTGTGAATAAGTTGAGCTAGAATAAATGTTTTATATCTGCAATAAAAGCTTCTCAACAACACAAACCAGCGACAGTGTTTGAGGGTCAATGTAGACACTGCAGCTAATGAAATAGATGGGCTGGTTTTATGCAAATGCTTTACAGATTGGAATCTCTTTATTGTCCCCAAGGGGCAATTAGGTTTCACAGCAATAGCCGACACATCACAACACACACTCAACCATAAAATGACACAAGATAGATAACAAAAATAAAAAAAGAGACAAATGAAACTATCTGTCAAAATATAATCAAACAGAAAGGATTTTAGAGTGTACATATATGGAATGACAATTGATTTAAAGCTTAAAGAACCCAACTGCTATCAGAACAAATAATGGCAAGTATCTGTTTAACTTAGCCTGTCTGATGACAGGTAGCTAAACTCGGGAAGAAGTGGATGGATATCATCAGCTAAAATGGCCATAGCCCTCTTACACATACCCAACACTGTTAAGGTTAGTACCAATGGCCTTTAGAGATATCTGAACAATTCTTGCTAGTCTGTTTTTGCTTGTCACACTAAGGTTATAGTACCAGCACATTGTAGTAAAAGTTAAGTTATATCGATATACACTGAATGGCTACAGAAATTAATTTCGGACAACTGTAGATTCAGTGATTCAGGATTGATTCTATTTTTTTTTATATATAGAGTTTTTGATCTATTAAAACTTACTTGCATACATTTTAGATACACAAAAAGCTCCACTACACACTACAGTACATGTAAAGCGCATAGGGCACTTTAATTGTCTTTGTTTTGCTATATATACAAAGCAATAAGAGATTTAGATTTTACATTTTTTGTAATAGCCCAAAAAACTTGACTTTTAACTAACACGGTTGAAAAATCAATTATAATAGCATATTTTTGTTTCAAAACAGTCAATTGTAATACTAATGAATTTTATTGTTGACTTATAAATGCATTTTGTTATGCAAGATAAAAGTATTTGGTTTCCACCATTTCAAGTGAACCAGTTAAAGATAGTTCTCCCAAAAATTTTGTCACCATCTACTCACACTCAAGGTTCTGCATATTTCTGAATTTATTTCTTCCGTTGAACACAAAACAAGATATTCTGAAGAATGTTGGGGGTAATAACAGTCACTGACATACATAGTAAGGACAAAAATACGCTGAAAGTCAATGGCAATTTTTTTTTATCCAACATCCAGTATTTCTTCATTTGTGTTAAAGGTGCAGTAGGTGATTGTGACACAAGATTGATTCAAAAACATGTTTTTGATCTAAATATATTTATATGTATTTTTATATTCTGGGTAAAGCATAAGACAAAAAAATTCGTCCAGTTAAAAATCGTCGACAGGTAACTCAAACTGTCAGTAAACAAATTTAAACTTGTATTTCTGCGCAGCCTCTTCACACAGACAGATACGTGATTTGCACATGCACGTGAAACATGGATCTACAGCTGACAGAGTGAGTGACATCAGGCAAACTCTGCATCAACCTGAAGTTCTTTCTGAAAGACCAACGTGGCCTTGTATCCATGAAAAGAAAGATTGTTTTTGAAAGAGCTTCTGCCAAAACTGTAGAATCGAAACATTTCTAAATCCTGAATCAATACGCTGGAGGCACGTGCAATTACTTTTGCACGCTGGAAATAATGTTATGCTGTTCAAAACCCCGATCTGAAGGATGACAGTATAGCTGAAGTATTACTTTTAGACAGGTTTGTTTTAAAACTATTTTAGTTGTGCAAAGCTTATGTAGATTGTGTTCTTTTATATGAATGTGTTTATATGCACGGAGGTGTTTTTTAGCCACTAAAAACATTTAGCGAAAGATTGACTATTTTTTGACTAATTGACTAAGTTACGGCTGGGCAATTCATTGAAAAGTAATCGAAATCGACATTCAGAACCTATATTTTTTTCAATTACTTTCCCTACCACATGTGGAGTAATGTGACCCCGCTCGGTTATGGCTGATTCTGTGCAGAACGCATGGGTGTGGTCAGGGTGCAGCCTCTCAACAAATGTGACTACACGTCACACGTTTGCACTATGAAGATGATTGGAAGCTGCACCAGAGATGCCTTTTAAATCAATAATGCACCCTTCATTCAAAAATCTCTCAGTTGTAATATGTGAGCATATTTACTGTACAAAACCAGTCAGTGAACTATGAGGGCAAAAAAAAAAATGAATAAAATAATTTATCATTAATCGTAATCGAGTTAAAATGTTCAATTAATAGAGATTTTGATTTTATGTTTTCGCCCAGCCCTATAAGTTCATGGGGTGTCTTTTACAGCATCGATAATATAGTTAGTTAAATAGGCCTAAGCATTCATTTAGTTCAAGTGTAAAAGGAGATAAAAACAAGCGATGTACGAGGATCAGCGAGCACAACTGAAAGTGAAAAGACACTGTCTTGGTAACGTAAACACAAGAATAATGTAAAAAGATGAGAGGATATTTCAGTTTTTAGCATTTTATTTAGTTGAATAGCAAAGCTTAAGTAAATAGCACTCTTCTGCTTAATCAGCTTTACTGAGGTGAAGTTTGATTTATATTCACACATTCATTCATTTTTTAACAGTGACAACCTGTGACATGCTCCTACTCCAACATTACTTTGAATGTTGGGTCTGAATAAGCATGTAGAAACAACAATAGCACTGTTTCATTGACTGTGAACAATGTTGTATTTGATAGTCATTGGCTGATTATATAATTTCACAATTTAGAATTTGCAAACAATACTTTTCTGAAATCATATTATTAAAGGGCAATGAACCCCAAAATTCATCCAGAACCCTCAAAATTATCCAGTTTTCCTCACAATTAAAGCTGACGGGTGCAAACATTGTCTTAACTAATGCTCAACACAAACAAATCTGTTTAGAATCCCAAAAAAAGTACTCCAAGGTACTTGAAACTTTAAGGAGAAAGTCTTAATGTGCGAATATAAAACCAACTTTAGCCCAATGCCAGTTTTTGGGAAATATAATTCCTGCACCCGCTGACCTGTAAACAACTACGCTGGACAAAGTGCATGTATCCATAACGTTTTTTGTAACTGGTGAATGACATGATCTAGTGTTGTAAAAGGTTGTCTATCTTCATCAGTTCGTCATCTATTTGGTGCATATTCGCACGTTCATGACTTATAAGGGCCGATCAAACCGAAGCCACTTTTACATTCCAAAAACGCGAGGCGCACCTCACTGCCTTTTTTTTTGACAAGAGAAAAAGAAACACGGTGCATTTTTTATGTCGCTAGGCAATGACTGAATCAGCTGCGTATTGTGCGCGAGTGTTGCTGTTGATATTGGTAGAATTTTAATATTCAATAATATTGTGATATTCAAGATTTGTGATAAGTCATACAGCACCAGATAACTCAAAACAACAACCACAAGTCTCTCCTCCAGCTTCAAAAGTCTTCATAGTTGTCTTGACAACACAAACACTGTAGTCACCTCAATGGAAACTCCGCCTTTGCTTTCATATGATTGGAGAATGAAACAGACGCGACTGATGTAACATGCTTTTTCTGCTCAGAGTTGATTTTTTTTTAACTGCGAGCGAACAGCGCACAAAGGCAAAAACACAAGGAGCAGCAGGCGGTTAAAACAAGAGGCGTGCAGCGGGAAAAACACTCGCGGCCATTAGTAAATCATTCAAAAAAGGCGCCTCTCAACCCAAAAAGCGTGTTCAGTGTGATTGGCCCCTTACGGAGGCGTGGCTTTGGACAGCAGGGGAGGGACATACATTTTCAAAACTATTATGCTAACATTAGCATTTTGGCAGATCACCTACCACAACTTTAATCAGAAGAAAGAAACTCAAACAGGTTTGCAATAAGTGGAAGATTTAAAAAATATCTATTTTGTTGGTTGAACTAACTATCTTTTTGTAATGCATTTTTTATTTCTCTTTGCTATTTGGGCTTATTGTATCATCTTTTGATACAATGTACTTTTAGAGAAAAATGATGTCCATATACGTGGACTCGTGGTTGAATTTACATAAAACACTTTTTCCTGAATTTTTGTTTAATGCATATTTAACATAGAAAATTTCTTTTTGAACTTGCTTTGACTATCAGAAAGGAAAAACAACATTTTTCTTCCCATTTTATACAGTTAAAAATAGAGTTTGGGACATTTAATATGCTGCAAAACAGTTGCAGGATGACACTGTATGTCTGGAGTAAAATATAAAACATTCAAAGTATTTTAAATAGCCATTTAATAGCTAAAATGTACTGTCCACGTATGTTGACACTCAAGCCCTAGGAGGTTAAGGCTAGCCTGTTTGTGAACTATGGTTTATAGCACTAGGGTAAGACAGCATATGTTTGGAATGTAGAACCTATACAGCGCTGCCTTTGAAACATTATTTGTCCTTGTGAAGCTCTGCTATTTTGTTGTCTTGATCGCAGTGCTGTCAGATGTGCTGCGGTGAGACATCAGCTATTAAACCACACTGGAAAAAGCCCAGAGTCTCAGAGGCAGGTGGACGGCTCTGTCCTGACACACAGTATAGAGTATCCATCTATCTTCAATCACAGGCTCTTTCTCTTTCTGCCAGTTCAAGGGCTTTCTACTGATGACTGAGCTGTGGGGTAGTGGTGCTCAATCAGGGGATAGATATACTGTGTGGACAGTAACCTGGATGGCTGTGGAGCTCAGCAAAACATACATGCACAACAACACATACACACACTGTGAAACCGTTGTGCCGGAATGTGTTTTCTCATTACCTTGAGCACAGCAGGAGTAGGAGAGGATCCCGGGGTGTCAGTATTGTGCTGTGGACTGCTGTCCTCCATCACTGGAAAACAAGAAATTCACAGCTGAGAACCAGTCGAGTGTGGAGACTCTCTGGCTTTTTTGTGTGTGTTTTTAGAGCAATACTGATTTGTGTTCCAGTACATGTGGAACACCATTGACCTTACATAATTAACCATCAAGCATCCTTCATATTGCAGCTCTTCATTGTTCTTATGGGGTCTGAGGTTTAATCCCATTTTTTTGTGTTAAACAAATGTCATATCACAGATATTTGTTAATATGCCTTTAAAAGGCCCATAATATTTTGTAAATTAGCATACTAATTGTATATAATTTATAAAAAAAAAATTTTTACTTATCATATTTCAACTTATTATATTTTCTTTTCTTTTTTTAGATTATATGTTATGCACCTAGGGTCTGAGAGTAACGCAATTTCAATTCTCTGTATGTCCTGTACATGTGGTTGAATTGACAGTAAAGCTGACTTTGACTTGACTTTGATACTCTATTTAGATTTTTATTTTACACCATTAAAAAAATAACTTCAGATATTCAAAACCTAAAACAATTGGTGGCTTATGGTTATATAAAAATGTAAAAAAATAACAACAGATATAAATGTCAATAGTTTTCAATGGCGTTTTGAGTGTATGTTCAATCAGGTGTATGTTTTATCTGTGTTGTGTTGGATTTGTTGGGCAAATAACAATAGATTTAAAGAGCCTATTATGGATTTTTTGAAAATTACCTTCTATGCAGTGTGTAACACAGCTCTAAGTAAAGTAAAATATTCAGCTAAGGCTTAAATCTGAAAGTGCACAGTGTTTAAAACTATTGATTCATGTATAAAAGAGTCGACTAAGTAGTTTGAATGAATCGTCACGGTAAAGAGTCTTTAGCTGTGCCGGCGTGACATCGATACAGAACTCAAGCCCCGCCCATTTGCTGCACACGCAGACCCAGGAAAATTGAAACCCCTGGCCTCACCCACAAAAAAACTGTAGCAGATCCTGGTTGAATCATGTCGCGAGGACGCTGTGCTCTGAAGTGTGAGGGAAAGTTAGTGTTATTTTCCCTACCCAAACATGTGAAGAGGCTGTGAAGAGTCAGTGGTTCAAGTTTATTTTGCAAAAATACCTCAGCATTATAGCCACAGCCTTGTGTTCCCGTCATTTTTCTGACGAGTGCTTCAGCAATCTACACACAACTGGGGATTTGTCAGCTGTTTGTTCATATTAAGGACACTATTTTTAAAAATATAGCAAAATGATTTTGCCCAAATGCCAAAGAAAAAGCACTGCAACAATTGTATGGTATGTCATAAACAATACACAGTTTACGTTATTTATAATTACTTCAAGTAGTTACTTCAACTGTGATATATTTAGTTTCAACTGTAATATATTGTCTGTACTACATCATGTTTTTATTTTGAGAAACTATTAGTTCTTCACTTTTCAAAGCATTGTATCATACTTTTTACTCCACTATCATATAATTTTATTTAAAATATGTTTGTTGTTGTTGTTGTTTTACTGGACAAATAGTGAATTGCTCTGATGTGATAGCATTGCCGGTATCTTTTTGTGAACAAGCAGATTCTGTTCAGTTAACATGTTAAATCAATTTGCTAATCACAATTAATGATTTCTTAGTGAACTGGACTGATTCAGTGCCATCTCCTCCTGAGTTAACAACTCATTGATTTAAATAATCTGGTCAGAATGGGCTGCTTACACCTAGTCACTTCATGTGTTTTCACTTATCAGATAGCTATCCGATCGTGAAAAGGACAGGTGTAAATGCCCTCTGAAATTAATTTAAAATCCGATCGCTCAGGTCACTTCAGGAGGTGGTTTCCAGATGAAAGTGGAGTGGTATAAATGCATCTGGCTGTTGAAGCCACATATGGAAATTTTGCTCCTCTTAAAATAAAAAAATAATAATAATCTTGAGAGCCCACGTGTTGCGGGCTATATGATATACAAATGCAAAGCAATGGAAGATGTTTGGTTTGATTTATTTAAATGTGTTTGTTGCGTTTTATTTTTGACCGTGGCATGATGAAATTAAATTGGAAAATTAATATGAGATGGCAGCATTAACAATAGCTACAGCACACACATGTAATCTGTGTGAGTGGATTAATCAAAATATTATATTTGTTAGTTTACAAAAGCACGTTGTTTTGTTTTTGGGGAGAGTAGGTTATACACAAAATAATTTAAACCCTAATAAAAAGGATGCAATCTGTCATACATCGCTATTGTGGCTGCGGTGTGCCATGTGACAAACATCGTCTAACAAAACTTACTCCCGGGGCCAGAGAAAATCTTTTAAACTCACCAGTGAAAGGGTTAACAACAGAAAAGCAGTGGTGGTATAGTTACTCTGCATTGCAAAACTAAGGACACGTTTTTATTCACTCACCTTTTTTGGATCATTTATTTTTAATCTGTTGTCATGTATAGCTACACTGCAAAAAAACTTTTCTTACTTAGTCATTTCATTTAGTTTTCAGTCCAAATATCTAAAAAAATCTTTAAAAAAAGATTACTAGACAAGAAAACTGGCATGAGAAAATTAAGTGACGCTTAAAACTTCTGTTTGAAATTATATCTCATTAAGATTATTTTTCTGATCACATTGGCAAATAATTTAGCTTGTTTTAAGCAAACAATCACTTAATTTTGAGGTGTTTTACCTTCAGAAAACAAGATATAATTTATTATGCTATTTCGTGTGTCTAGTATGTTTCTTGATTTAAGATTTTTTAGATATTTGGATTGAAAACAGGCCAAAACTAATGTTTTATTTTTACAGTTTTTAATTGTATTATTATGATTAAAACAGCTCAGGGATCTTCAAGGACAACATGTTTGTGCACTTTCTAAAGGCTTTAGTTCTGTTTTTGAATAAAGGGTTGGAAATGAATGCTTTTCTCTATTTTTACTGACAGATGAATCGATTTTTTAAGTAATCGTTAGTTGGAACAGAGAAGTCAATTCGCAGCTGCTTCAACAACTTATTCTTTTATATTTTTCATTTCAAAATGTGGTAAATACAAATCTTATTAATCTTGTGTAAAGTTATATTGAATTTTTTTCTACTTCATTGTCAGGACATTCACAATAAAACATGCGCAGTACTCAATAACAAAAAATAGTTCAATTTGAAGAACGCAATCAGAAATACACTGCTTCAGCAAACAAAACTGCAAGTTTATAGCAATAAAACACTCTCAGGTGAATCCTTACCAGATTTTGTCTGCGCCTTGCGAGCCAGAGCTGCCAACAGTTCATTCTGCACCTATTAAATAAAAGAAACAGATCATGGTTTGAATGGTTCTTTCAAATATTCAGGCTCGGTGGTCTCACAATGCACAAAAACCATGTAAAATGTGCATGTTATATTGTTCACAAGCCGCTACTGCTTGGGAAGCTGTTCTGCGAGTTTGAGCTTGATCCGTCTCTAAAGAGATCTACAACACTTTGAAGCTGCGAATCCACAACTTCAGCACTAAAGTTCATCTCTATTAAAAAACAAAAAAGTTTCACTTTTCAAGACTGACTCATGGTTGGATTGGAATGATTGGAATTTTTTTAGTAGGGGTACAAAAAGACTGCATTACTTATTCTTTAGCATGACTTCCTTTGATTTCCCAACTGTGATATTACCCCTTTGAGGATCCCAAAAAAAAAAAACTTCACTCCAAACTTTCAAGTGATCTGTCCGTGATCTGACTATAGTGACTCCACACTGAAATCCCACAGCACATAGCGCATTACGAATACAGATGTGTCCAATCCATCAAACATCTGCAAGGAACTATCACTCAGGTATGAAGGGAAGTCCATCTGTGGTCTGAGCATGGTAGGTCTGTGCACTGGTAAAGCAGGTGTGTAATGGAGGTGTTTAACTGTGCTTAGTGGCCCGTAAAAATGACATGTCCTGTGGGGAGCTCTGATGTGACAGTCACAGGCTCGGGGCAAAGATAAATAGTGCTGGATGGAGATCTGGGCAACTGTGACTCACACAGGCCAACTATAAATGATTACACTGAAAAAAAAAAAAAAACAGAAATGACATGAAAAGTAAAATGAATTGAATGGTTTGCATGTCCAGTTATTGTGGGATTAGAATAATTTAAATGTTTTATACATACAGTTAAAGTCAGAATTATTAGCCCTTCATTGAATTTATTTTTCTTTTTTAAATGTTACCCAAATGATGTCTGATAATAATTTTTTTCTTCTGGAGAAAGTCTTATTTGTTTTAATTTGGCTAGAATAAAATAATAATAATTCTGACTTCAACTGTATAGAGATATACCTTTGACCACACATTATCATTTTGTAAATGTTTTTAAATTATTTAAATTTCACAGATTAATCTATAATAATAATATTCTATAATATTAAATATTATCTAGCAGTATTAGTAGTAGGAGCAAAAATAATGCTACAAATATTTATTTATAAAGTTTTATTTTTATTAGTAGTAGTATTGGTAGAAGTAGTAGTAGTAGTAGTAGTAGTAATAATAATAATAACAATAATAAATATTATTATTATTATTATTATTATTATTATTATTATTATTATTATTATTAAGGGTGACACGGTGGCTCAGTGGTTAGCACTGTCGCCTCACAGCAAGAAGGTCACTGATTTAAGTCCCGGCTGGGTCAGTTGGTATTTTTGTGTAAAGTTTGCATGTTCTCCACGTGTTCGTGTGGGTTTCCTCCGGGTGCTCCAGTTACCCCACAGTCCAAAGACATGCGATATAAGTGAATTGAATAAACTAAATTGGCCTTCGTTTATGTGTGTAATTGAGTGTGTATGGATGCTTCCCAGTACTGGGTTGCAGCTGGAAGGGCATCATCCGCTGTGTAAAACATATACTGGATAAGTTGGCAACCCCTGATGAATAAAGGGATTGGGCCGAAGGAAAAATGAATGATGAATGAATTATTATTATTATTATTATTATTATTATTATATTTTAAAACTAGTGTCAAATACCACATTATACCATATAGTATATAAATAAATGATATTAAACAGCATTTTATTGTATTTTATTGTTTTCATTTTTTTAATAATGTCTTTTCAAAATTGTATACTACTTTTGACAAACTAAATAGCATTATACTGCATTATTAGTATTTTTTTTTTTATTGTTTTGACAAATAAAACTACAGAGAAAAATGACAATTGTTTAGGCATTATACTATACACTCACTGGCCACATTATTATGTACACCGTACCAGTACCAGGTTGGATCCCTTTTGTCTTTAGAACTGCCTTAAGCCTTTGTGACAGATTCAACAAGGTACTGGAAATATTCCTCAGAGATTTTGGTCATGAGAGCATCATGAGCTGTAGATTTGTCAGGTGCACATCCATGATGTGAATCTCCTGTTCCACCACATCCTGAAGGTGCTCTACTGGATTGAGGTCTGGTGACTGTGGAGGCCATTTGAGTACAGTGAACTCTGTCATCTTCAAGAAACCAGTCTGATTCAAGCTTTATGGTATGGCGCGTTATCCTGCTGGAAGTAGACATCAAAAGATGAGTACACTGTGGTCAGGGATGGACATGGTCAGCAACAATACTCAGGCTTTGGAGTTGACACGATGCTCAATTGGTACTAATGGGCTGAAATTGTAAGAAAGTAAGTAAGTAGGTAAGTAATGTGTATTTATTTAGCGCATTTGTGGGGCCATACACCCAAAGCACTTCAAAATCATGAGGGGGTCTCTCTACACCACATCCAAGGTGTGCCAAGAAAATATCCCCCACACCATTACACCACCACCAGCAGCCTGAACCGTTGATACAAGGTAGGATGGATCCATGCTTTTATATTGTTGATGCCAAATTCTGACCCTACCATCCAAATCTCACAGCAGAAATCGAGACTCAGACCAGGCAATGTTTTATTTCAATCTTCTATTGTCTAATTTTGGTGAGCCTGTGTGAATTTTAGCCTCAGTTTCCTGTTCTAAGCTGACAGGAGTGGCACCCGGTGTGGTCTTCTGCTGCTGTAGCCCATCCGCCTCATGGTTCGATGTGTGGTGCAGTCAGAGATGTTCTATGAGTGGTTATTTAAACTACAGTTGCCTTTCTATCAGCTTGAATCAGTCTGGCCATTCTCCATTGGCATCAACAAGGCATTTGCACCCACAGAACTGCCACTAACTGGACATTTTCTCTTTATTGAACCATTTTCTGTAAACACTAGAGATGGTTGTGTATGAAAATCCCAGTATTTATGAAATACTCAGACCAGACTATGTGGCACCAACAACCATCCCACGTTTAAAGTCACTTAAATCACCTTTCTTCCTCATTCTGATGCTCAGATTGAAATAAAGCAGATCCTCTTGACCATGTCTACATGTCTAAATGCATTGAGTATATATAGTTGTATACAAACATTTTACCACCCCTTTATGGCTGCATAGTAATGTGTTCTCTTTTCTAAGAGAAGATCGCCGCAATCATTTGGTTTCTTGAGAAAGCTAGATAATCTAATGTTTTTTCAGACAGAAATCCGTAGTGTAGCAGTATTGAGATGTGTGAAATAAAACTTAAACTTAAAAATAGGCTGTGCAAAAGTCTGGGAACCTTCTTTTGTGTGGATTTCTAAACCTGTAGTCACTTAATGCTGATTGATTACAACACAACATGGATTTGAGTGACTCAGTGAACCTTAACAATCCTTACAAAGGTGCAACCAATCATAAAAAAGGATATTTAAGATAGCTGATTGCTAGTTGTGCTTCACCTTATTGTGAACCTGAAGGTAGCAATTTGGGAATCTTAAAAAAACTCCCAAATGACATAAAAATTAGGACAATTCATGAACATGAATTAGGAGAAGGATACAAAAAGCTTTCAGAGGTTTAATGTCTACACATTCAGAAATATAGTAAGAAAATGGAAGGCCACAGGAAGAGTTCGGGTGAAGGAAGATACAAAACGTTGACATCATCATTCATCAGATCATCACTCTGTTGGGGTGCCTAAGTTTTTGCACCTGTCTGTTTTTGTTATGATTTAAAATGCATTGCATCTGTTGATTAAATAAATATCATGTCAGAACTGAAATGTTGCTTTCTCCCTAGGGTATAAAATATATCCAAATTAAAAATTGCTGCTTTGAAAGGCCAGCAGACAATGGCTTGCATTTATGATCATTATCAGGGGTGCCCAAACTTTTGCATAAAACTGTATGCACATACAAATATTAAATTAGGGATGCAAATTAAACTGGCACCATGTCATAATTTCAGTCAACATTATAGTGGCCTAGAAAAAGCGATATGATGGACTGTAAGCTCATTAAGACATTAGCGAGATTGCAATCCTTTATAACTGGACCCTGGCATTTGCTAAATAAACTAATCATAGCTGAGAAATGCATCTGTGTAATACATACAAAGTGATCATCTTTAACTTTATATGAAAACTACACTCAAGCATCTTGTGACTTCCTGCAATTTCTTTTAAATTCTTGCTCTAAACTTTTTCTTGTGTAGCTTAAACACAACCACAAGCTACCTGCAAATGTCTGTTCGACTAGTATTATTTTAAGTTCTTGCTTTAAACCTTTTCTTGTGTAGCTTTAACACAACCAGAAGCTACATGCAAAAGGCATAGTTCATTGATTAAGGCATCAAACTGAGCATCTGAACGCAGCAATGCAAAGCTGAGCATCATCAGTTCTCCAGGGAGGCTGATGCAGATGATGACCCTCTCTGAATCACAGTGGCCTCATATCTGATGCCAAGGTGACTGCAGGTGCACAGGCCACCTTCAAGAGATGTTCTGCTACATTACCTTAATAGCTGGAGGCCAAGCACACGCCGCATGGCCACAGAAATGCACTGATTCAGTCATTACGCCAGAGCTGCTGGCGGCTCAGACACACAGAGCAGGTGGTGAAAACGCTCTCTACTAAACCTTTGCAATATTGTGGTCTAACACGTGGTCATTTGCTATTTTTGAAGGCTTGTTTGATGTTACTGATGATGCAGACTTTGATGTGCACATCACGCATTTGACTTTTTAGTAAAGGTTGTGTGTATTAGTATCATGTGATTAATGACAAATGAAGCTTCACTTTCTGTCTAATCACGTGTGTGATTCATTTAGCATGTCAGAAGCTTTGAACCCCAAATTTTGCTTAGCGAGTCTTAATTGACTCTGGTTGATCAATTTGTGATGAGAGTGCTGTACATCAAAAGGTACAATCATGCCATTCAAGCTTAAAATCTAAAGACATTATGCTAGAGAATCATTCAAATACTAGCTCTAAAGTAACATTTGTGAAGTAGCAACAGTTTCTGCTGTTCTGACGTCAGCTGCAGATGTGAATGAATGGCAGAAAAAAGTAGTTCCTCGAACAAAAGGATTTTGAGTGTCACCGTGTTTGATTTTATTTTTTATATACACGATTATGCACTATTATACTGTACACCAAGACACGAGGCCACTCACACCTCCCACAAGTGCCGATATACAGACATGTTGCACTGCTACTTGTGTAATATATATATATATATTTTGAACCCCAAATTTGCTTAGCGAATTTTCGTTGGCTCTGGTTGATCGGTTTGTGATGCTGTACATCAAAAGGTAATCAATATCATGCATTTAAATAAACATTAATCTTTTGTCACTATTTATTTTCACACAGTATCCTTATTCACTGTGTTTGTCTGTGTAGAGTAGCCTACATTAAATAATATTGAATCATATAAGCACATATTATATTTTATTATCCCTTATTTAATAATCGCAAAACTAATTTTAATGAACAAATGAAACAAAAGCGGATAAGGCTTTTATATGTACATATAACATTGAAACTATGGAGTGTGACATGGGGCATTGGTGTTAACGCTTCCATTGACTTTGAATGGAGTGACATCAAGCGTCAATGAACTGAATTGTGGCGAGTCACGTTGAGACCATTGCTTATGGCAGATGTTGAAAAACGTTTAACTTTTTAAGTGCCAACGCAGGCATCAGAAATCGGATAGTGCAGATACTTGCCAATCACATCCCTGCAACACCACAGAATGGTGTTCTGTCAAAATTGAGGTAAAGCTTATTATCATGGTTGGTATCATGGCTTTACTACATCTTTATACACTACTACTACTACTACTACTACTTCTGTAACTTTTTGTGTCGCGGTCCAATCTGGATGTAATTGGCTATATGTGATTGGCTATAAGTTATGGCCCAAAACTTCAAAACTGTCTCGAATAATAACAATAGCATCAAGGTTTGAGCCGAACATATGAAAGACCACAGATGCTTGAATAATAAATTGACAACCCGTCAATAAAACTTTAATTTCCACAAATGAAATATTCCAAAAGAGACAATAAAACATTCACAAAAATCCTGTTTTTCTGCTTTCCTTCGCTAAACTAAATAAATACCAAACGTGCGTATGAAAAACAATCCACTACCTGCTATGAAAAACAAAGTATCAAAATAAACAAACTAGTTAACACATTAAGAAAACTAAATAATCAAAAAGTTAAGAACAAAACTCTAAAGAGAGTGGCATGTAGATGGATCGCCTGGCATGTGGAGTACCGCTAGCCAGACTGCCTGAGTGCAAGCCACCACCGAGCTGAGAGAAAGACCCGCGGTTGCTGTCAGCCTTATATACTGGGAATCCCCACTATGATGATTGCATCAGTGTGAGCTTCAGACATGCCCTTCTTCAAGCACTGACACTGATGCCCCAAACGCTTCATGAAAATAAATTAAGTCATGGAGTATGAAGATTTCAGTGGCATTATTGAAGTAAACACCGCAATCAAACTATTACCGTCATGTAGGAATTTTTGCCACGTTTTATGAAAAGATCCACACACACGGCTGTCAGTAAAGGACCGCACACAGAAGCGTAAGCACACACACACGCACATATCACGAAATGTGGAGGTTTATTTTTCTTTCCATTCGGCTTTCCATTAAAACAACACTCTTCCACCAGTCCTTACTTTATATTTGCGTCTAATACCCCAGTTTGTTACGGGGATGTGAAGTAAATGTTCATGAGTGAAAGTGAAACTTGAAACGAACTGCAGTAAAGTCGAAAAATTAAAGATGAAACACCCCAAATTACATGAGACTCTGCAGAAAACATGAATAGCTTGATGACGCAACACTCAAAAAGCACTTCACGTAACACCTTAATTATATTATTGTCTTATTAAGGCAAATAACTGATGTCCATGTAAACATAGTCAGTAGTGTCTTCAAAGTAAGTGAAAGATCCAGAAGGACATCCTTCTGATTTGATTTAGAAGGGCACTGTTTTGCCAGACGGTTCACTGGTTTGACTTTTATTTATTCACTATCATTCATTTTAAAAAGCACTCACTCCATTTTATTTGTATATATTTTACTTAAGCATTAACTTTACAGGCTAGTTAGCTGTGGAGCTAACATTAATCATATTCCCTCTAGTGAACGCATAAAAAATCGTCACCATAATTTACTTGAGTGCATGTCTCGCACCCCCCTTAATAGGTGCTGGCACCCCCCAGTTTGAAAACCCCTGCCATAGATAACAACAATAGCAGATCAAAGCCCTGACAAACAGACCACATGCCTTCAGTTGTTCAATCGGAATATTATCAAGCTATGAGAATACGTTTGCGCAGTTTCTTCTCTTCAGTGTCAGTATGGGTGCACATTCATGATTACTGTGCACTGATGTGTACTGCGAGTGCCAATGCATGACTTTCTCTGTTTGAAACATTAGCAGCTCAACCAAGTGCAACACGCATAAAGAGCACTCTGCTCTTGTGAACATGCGCCCTATACTGACACTGAGGATCAAAAACTGTTGAATATAGTTGTTATTTTTGTTTTATGTGTGACCGAAAAAATTCTCGTGGACAATTGCTGCCTATGGAGGATGAGGGAGCTCTCAGATTTAATCTAAGGGTGCTTTCACACCTAGACCTTTGTTTCGGAACCTGGCGCGTTTCCCCTGTTAGTACAGTTCATTTGTCATATGTGAATACAGCAGTTGCGCTTGGATCTGCGCCAAAACAATCGGTCCGAGATGCCTGAATGAGGGGATCTTGGGTCGATTGAAACAAACTCTGGAGCGGATCGATTGTAGTGAGAAAGCAATACGATCCAATGAACCAAGCTGACTTGTTTTAGCCATTTTGGTCCATTAAGAAACTTTGCCATGTGATAGCGAACCACACAAAGAACAAAGTACAACATTGTAACAATTTTAATCCCTGTTTCGGAACAAAACAATCGATCTACAGGAGTGAAAAAATAAAAAATTTAATTAAATTAAAATTACACACAAAAAAATATCAAATATTCTTTATTTTGTATTGATTATTTGTAGCCAGTGACATCCATAGCAGAAAAAAACAAATACTTTGGACGTCAATAATTACTGGTTGCCAACATTCTTCAAAATATCTTCTATAGGCTTTGGAGCAAGTGGAGGCTCAGTTACTGACAAGATTTATTGTTTTATGTGAATCCATTTAAAATCAGGGGATATAATAAAAGATGCAATATAATTGACTTACTGTTAAAGTGAAATGCTCCAATGCTCTCATTTGAAGAACTGGATTACAAGCATCAGGTGTTTTCTGTTCATCTTCTTTACAGCTACAAAGCAAAAAATAAAGTGAAGAAAAAATCTCAGTCATGTTACCATGCTTTGTTTTATTTACTACATTTTTACATTTTCACAATATTTTTATAAATGGAAAAACACAATGACACAAATACACTTTTATTCTATGATAAGATTGTTTTTAAATGTATTTTGATATTTGTGGGAGACATTAATTTAGATATATCAAGACTGTACTGAAACGAAAAAGGCGGGGGGTAAATACTGTTATATTAAGGGGATAACTCTTTTCTTAAAGATTTTTTTTATGCCATTTTATCTGCCATTATATGTCTGAAATACGTCTGAATACAGAGGAAAAAAATATCATAAAGAGAACTAGAGAATTATAATCATTTCTGAATACTGGAATAATGACTGAAAATTCAGCTGTACCCGCACAGAAATAGATATAATAATAATAATAATAATAATAATAATAATAATAATAATAATAATATACACATTTTTGTATAGGAAAAAAAAAAAAGTTATTTTACAGAAATATTACACCATACGCCATATTCACAGTATTTTTATTGAAATAAATGCAGCCTTCCATGACTTAAAAGAATAATATAAAAACCCCAAATTTGTTAAAATGTTATTAATTTTTAATTAATAGTTACTTATTTTTTTCCCATATCAAATAAAACTGTCCAAAATCCATAAACATTAACTTAACTTTAAACAAAAGATTCTGAGGACACTGATTGTACAGTGTATAATATTTACAAAACTCACAAAAATTGCAATATATAGATACAAATAATTTAGTCTCGGAAGCTCAATCAGGCCATAGAGAAGTGCAGACAGAAAGACCTATAAACAGCTGCAATCTCTCTAAAGATGAACATCCTGCCCAGACAAAACCATTTGCACACAACTGACCGACTTTCCCAGCAGACAGGATATGATGCAGAGAAACACGACGTATAGCTTGGCCTCCATTTGCGTCCACTGACCCCCTGCTTACGTATTGTTTACCAAAGTACAAAATGTCATTGATCTGGTTAAGTGGGGTCCGGTCAGGACAGCATTGTTAATTCTTACTTATAATAATTTCAATGTATCTGCTTTTTTACTGACAACCTATCTCTGTTTTGTTTTTTCATTTATGAATTTAAATATAAACATCAATTGTGCATGTATACTTTAAAAATTACAATTTACAGTAGTTTTTTTAATATTAATTAAAATAAAATGTATTTTTGCAATACAATTTTGATTTGTAAATAGATTTATAGGTAACACTTTATTTTGATGGTCTGTTTGAGTATTAGTGGACTGCTTAATATCTGTTGATATGCTCCTTCAACAGACATTTAAGAAACTTTGCAAGTACATGTCAACTTACACTAACCCTAACCCCAAACTAAAAGTCTACCTATAATCCAATGAGAATTAGTACCAATGTAACTTAAACTCAACAAATGGATCATCAAAATAAAGTGTGGCCGATTTATATTTTGTGAATTTGTTAAATTGTGTATTTTAATAAAACATTATGCTTTATTTATAACAAATAGCTAGAAAGAGAGGCTGCAAATAATCTCAATTTATTTTTTTTAACCAGCCATTAAACAATACACACACCGTTTTATAAAAGGTGGAACAAATATGACCAAAAAAATCAAATGGAATATGTAATGTTATAATTAGTAGTAGTAGTTGTATTTCAAAATTAGTATTCAATTTATTAAATAATAATAATAATAATAACAATAATAATAATAAAATAGATTTCTATGACTGTAACACAACTGATAGATCTACAAAAGAATTTCCAATCAATACACAACATTAAATCTAAAAACTTTTATTTTGCAAATCCATGTTATAAGCAACTCAAACTCACATCACTTTATGCGGATCACTTACTGAAAACAAAGCAGCTCAAGTTAAAAGATCAGTGTTGCACATCACGTTACGATTTTACTCCACAATATTTGTGATTTGATAATCCCACTTAACCATATTGTGTCCTCAAGCATTGCTACAACTTATATACAACTGGTCATCTGCAGATTACTGTTAGCTGACTTCACATGCTGTACCCTGTAAAAAATATTGCTGCCTATTTTTTTGTTGTTGCTGGCTGTTAATTCAAATGAAATGTTATCAAATAAACTTACACCAGACTGACTAAAAATATTAATATAAAGTTATTTCACCTGATTAAAAATTGTTAAAAGTTAGTGTGAACCGCAAGTTGTTCAGAATTTTAGATCAGTATGTTGATGTACTCCTAATTGAAATGAAATATTGAGTAGGGAACGGGGCATTTCTCCGCGCAGCATTCCCTTGAAGCAAACTAACAGTAAGAGGGTCGTAGTTTGGAATATTGTGGCTGAGGCCATCAAGCAGACAGACACTCCACATGCAGAAGCAAATGGTCAGATTTTGATTAAAGATTACCAAAAACATTTTTTTTTTCAGTAGATTAACTTGGACTGATTAATAGTTCACCTAACGAATAACAATATGCACATATAAAACAAAATAAAAATGGTAAAATTTGATTTCACATACTTTAAAGTACCATAAAACATTTGTTGATGTGATTTTGTCTTATCTTTTATTACACTGTTGCCAATACCAATTATACTAGCATTTGGTGCTTAATGAGTTTTAATCCTAGACACATGCTATAAATGACACCGTAAACTTTTCAACCTCCGTGCAGAGCTGTCAATGATGTTTCAAAACTCAGATGTTTGGAGATGACAATCAATCATAAAAGCCCAAACACAAAGTGCAGAGGCAGTGAGAAGAGACGGATAGGCCGTGTCTTCTTCTGACACGTCTGTAAAGAGATGAGACGTGCTCTGACAGACAGTGCAAGGTCAAAAGAAGAGCTCTGAACAGGTCGTGTTTGTCTGAAAATCTGAAAGTGAGACAGAGCCTGCAGCAAAACCATCTGTCAGTCCTGTTTTCAGACTCGCACTGTCACAGAGACATCTGCTGGAGAAGCCTGGAAATACACACGCACATGGAAACATCCGAATTGATTGGTCTTAAAGATTGATAGGTTAAGTTGATTTTTGAACACTGTGGTCGATAAGTATTTTATCAACTATAGCTTATCAACAACCCTTGTCACCGATTTTTACAAAACATAGATAATGGTGAGCTACATTTTGCCTACTGGCATGTTTAATATGGAGCTAATAATATGCCAAAACGATCTGAATGTAAATTGTGTTCATTTGAATTATAAACAATTGTAATTTATTAAAACTAAATATTTGTATGCTATTAAAAATATTTTGAATTTGAATTTCTTAAATTGAATTTGAATTTCTTAACTTAAATATTTAAGACAAACTAATTTTCTAAGTCAGTTTTTCATAGACGTATTTTCATTAACATGAATTTGAATTTCTTAACATGAATTTGAATTTCTTAACTTGAATATTGAACATCTGAAATTTAAGGCAACTGAATTTTCTAAGTTCTAATGTTTCAAAAATTCAGATTTTTTTTCTGAATTCATAGATTGCAGATATTGGGTTTGTGAAAAATACAGTATCAAGATTTCAAGATGAAGAAATTTAGAACATCAAATTCAATATTCTGAAATTTGAAACCAGAAATTCAGATCGTGAAACTCAGACTGCGCAGAAAGTAGGTCAGAGATGATCAACAGGGAAGAGTAGACGATCACCGAAAAGTCAAATGTTGTGCTGTACTACAGAATATTGTAACAAATAGCATCTTACATAATATGTAATTTACCACAGTTGTAAAATGCTGGAACAGTTTGAAAATGCACCTGGAAAGAACTTGAATTTCATCAATCTGAATTTCATGATCTGAATTTCTGGTTTTAAATTTCAGAACATTGAATTTGATGCTCAGAATTTCTTCATCTTGAAATCTTGAAACTGTATTTTTAAAAACTCAATATCAGCAATCTATGAATTCATAACCAAAAAAAATCTGAAGCTTCAAAATACGTCAATGAAAATCTGACTTAAAAAAAATCATTTGTTTTAAATTTCAGATGTTCAATATTTAAGTTAAGAAGTTCAAATTCAAGTTAAGAAATTAAATTTCAAACATTTTAACAGCATATACATATTTAGTTTTATTAAATTACAATTGTTGATAATTCAAATAGGCACAATTCAAATTCAGATTGTTTTGGCATATAATTAACTCCATAGTTTAACCCTTTACAGTTGACTTACAGGTAAAAAATTACCCAGGCACCATTTTAACAGCCGAAATAAAACCCTAAACAACGTTTTTCATCTTGAAATTTAGTGAGTTTCTCTAAAATTATCCTAACACTATTGTTACACCAGAAAAACTACTGGTACTCATGCACACAATAAGAAACAGCTGCTTTAACTTTAAAAATACTGTATAAACTTTGTGCAGGTACTTTTAGCACTGCGAAATATACCATTTACTTTCATTAAAATCGAGAATTACCCAGTGATTAAACATTGATGCAAAACTTCACATCGATGAGGGGAGATGTTTGTGAATGAGGATGGTTGTTTCTTTATACAAAATAGATTTGAAGTTTGAAATTAAATGTATCTGCTTTTTTTTTTAGGTTTAGTGAAGGCAGGTCAATTTTGACCTGAAGGCCACACAGGCAACAGAAGGCTTAAAGAAATAGTTCATTTTAAAAACATAAATTCACTGTTTACTCATCAAGACTGGGAAATTTGATGGTTTTAGTTCAAACCAAATGCGAAGAACCTTGTCCCTCATTCAAGTGGTACTTAACTAGCGGAATGTTTTTCATAACAAGAGAGAAGCGATTGAGGCGAATTCTGCATCTTCATAGCAAACGCATATTGCATTGTGCTTCGTTCCTGGTGGAAACTCGCCAATATTTGAGCATTTGCAGTGACTTTGTATGTAAGCTGCTCACCCAAATACTTAATTCAGCTTTTGATGAATATAATAATGCATATGCTGGCGTAGCACTATTTTTATTTATTTTTTACCTATTTATTTCCTGTGCACAGGTTAGTAGGAAGTAATGAACACAGTTCATGCATAAAACTCTCATATATTGAGCTGGTATCTGAGAGTAGTGGGGTGTAAGGAGAAGAACTGAGAACCACTGATGTAATGATCACTTAATTATCACTAAATACTGCTATAAAACACACCTCAGTTGTTTAAAGTGTTATTGCACTTTTTTTCAAATACCAGAACTTTTAAAATAACTTCTGAATTCATTGTTGAAGAACAATGAAGATCGTGATCAATCACAGAAAAATCGTTGCCCAGCACTATAACTAACCAATGTGGTATTTTGAGTTGAAACTTCAGAGTTTGGGGACACAGGAAACTCAGTAAAATGCAAAAACAAAACAAAATGAAACATTCTGGATCAACTGGATCAACACTGACTCTAGAATGAAAGTAAAACTTTAGCCTCTTTTGGGACCCAAGCCAGAATAAACGTCAAGTAGTAAATGCTAACAACTTACATGGTAATTAAATAGCTTTTTTATATATGTTAGCTCTACTTAGGTAATCAGTAATGGCTGTTGATGCGTATGGGCACGTTCTGTTAGCAATGGATGGTAAATTAAAAGCTATTAAGTTTTACATCCCTGTAGGACAAGATGTTTAAAGACCTTGGACCTTGGAAAAAACACCATCATTAAGCTTTATGTGTAACCATGTGCTCACCGCCTCTGGGTTCCACCACGGAGCTGTTCATGTGGGACCAGCTGAAGGAGCAGATGCACTGCACTCCGCCAATTGACCTGATTTCTGAAATCACAGCTCTGGGCCTCACATTCCTTAAAGGTGAACTGGTACAAAGACCTGGAGTCCTCAAATACATTGTTCTGCTCCACTGGACACAACAGGAGCACAACGGGTTAAACATCCAACATAGAGGTGTCTAGACAAAGCTTTTGTAAATGTTTGTTCTGTTCAGGCACCACATTGGGCACAAGGCTGTTTTGCAAACTGAAAATGCATATAGTGCCTTATAATATAATAAAACTATTAATCAAAAATATTATATAAATCATTCCATTTTGTGTCTCTACTTTGTTCTTTCACAGCATTGGTTGTGTACCTGAAAGCAGAATGCCCAAATCTAGGAGAACATTCCAGATTTTGGAAGCTATTTCCCTGCTTTGGACGAATTCGCAATGGTCCATCAGCCATTCCACCAGCTCCAGACCAATATAAGTCCTCCTGATAATATAAAGCAAACAAAGAAAAGTGTTAAAGGTGTTATAGATTGTATTAACTAAAATAAAACTAATATAAAAATGCTTTAAGAAAAAAATACTATTTATAAAACAGTTTTTTTTCCAATTTATTTTAAATGTAAATTCAAAATACGGTGTTAAATGATTGTTAAAGGACTGTTAATGTCACTAATGGGTTTTGAAACATAACAAACGTAAAGTATAATTATGAATTATTTTACAAAAAAAAAGTTCTTGACTTGAAATGAATTCAGATGCAAAACCCTCTAAATCCATCAGACCTCTTTTTTTGTAAATGAGCATTTTCCATCAAGCTCATACAATTAGGTTCAGAAGTTTTATAGATAATGTAAAGGTTATTAGCTGGCAAATAAAATAACTTTTCTAACAATTCTTTGGTTTTTAGGAAGGTAGATTTCTTTTGCATCAAAACCAGCTAAATCCACTTGTGCTTTTTTTTTTGCAAAAACCTCTGAATCCACCTATCATTGACAGT
The DNA here is from genome assembly GCF_903798145.1 of Danio aesculapii. Taxonomy (NCBI): domain Eukaryota; kingdom Metazoa; phylum Chordata; class Actinopteri; order Cypriniformes; family Danionidae; genus Danio; species Danio aesculapii. The sequence continues at coordinate 46,683,573 of NC_079450.1, read as the reverse complement.
GTATTTAGTTGAAAAATCACTAAAGATGCAATTAGAAATTATTTTACCAAACATAAAATGCATTACACAAACCACCTAAAACTAAAAATACATCTTTCAACTAAGTGGCGATTCATTTCGCAGTGGCGACCCCTGAAAAACCAGGGACTAAGCAGAAGGAAAATGAATGAATGAAATCTGTCAAGTAAGTGCATTAATCAATAACATAAAATACTGACATTAATTAAATCTTAACAATCTGTTGTCATTTGCCATATTTGGGATTTAGATTTAATATAAGTACAGCAACATAAACTTTGTAAACTAAGCTTGTTACATTCAAATATTGTAGTGTAAAAACATTGTGAAACATCAATATCTGTGCATTGTCCATTAATATAAAAAGCTTATCAGATGTATACTGTAGGTATTATGAAGTAATATAAATAATGTATAGTTTTACACATTATATTTATCTTTTAAAAAAATAGCTTACATTAGCCAATAAAACACAAGGTGTTTTTCTCTAAGACATCCTTTTTGATTCAGTCAATATATTTCTTGTCATTGCGCGTGCCTGCGTGCAGCGCTTTTAACCTCTGACCACGCACCGTATGTAGGCTTGCTAACTATGCTTGCCATGGTAACGGCAAGAATGGTGAACATGGATGATGAAAAGGGGTCAGCGATGTAAACATGTTCATGAATCATGTCCTGTTTAAACCGGGTAATAAGATGCGTTTGGTCGACCGGATCACAGGTAAATGAGTTTTAACAGGTAAACATTTAAATGGGGTTAAAGTCTTTAGTCCAGTTCTGACCATTGTGTACTGTGGCTACGTCTCTGATCTTTCAATCTAATACTGCGAGAAAAAAAACAAAAAACTTTAACAATCATGTGCTTTTTTTGTCAACATCTGTAAAGTTAATACTAAAGCAAATAAATGCTTTATTATTAATACGTTATGCATTGAGATGTATTTCCTTTGTTTCCAACGACTTCATATTTCCTAATACAGAACATATACTGGTTTATTGTTTTAACATGTATATACATAGTAGTCTTTATTTTAATTTGTTAGCTAGTTAGAAAAATATTTTAGAACATCAAAAATATTTATACTGGGTGATGAATAAAATATAATGCAAATGATCAGAAATGTTTCATGTAAAAAAAAATTATGCAAAAATATATAACAGCATTAATGACTTCATCCATTAAATAAAATCTGCACAATTATCTGAAAACAAATATACAAAACAAAAAACAAACAGTAAAATCATATGACCTGCAAGAGTGTTGCTGTTTGAAGAAATGTAAGCACTTTTAGCATTACGCAAAAAAAGTATTTGTAGTCAAATGCATTTGTTTATTTTATCAAAAGAAAAAAATGAAATAGGTTTTGGACAAAATGAAGCATTAAATGTAAGACATTTATTAGTTATAAATAATTAGTAATATATAATCAAACAGAATTCTGTTTTAGAATATACAAACGAGTATGGCAGATGTTGTTCTTACAGCCATAAAGTTGAGTTTTGTGTTCAGGTGATGACACACAGGGCAACTTTTTGAGCAGTGTTGTTGGACAATATTGTAGAGTGATGTTGCAGATGAAAATACAAATAAATTTTGAAATGTAAGTTATTTTGTATAGATGTATACATGATGTGCAGAGTAGTTACCACCGTGAAACTAAAACAGGTTATAGTAATGAATACTTTTTACTTAAGTACTTATTTCAGGCTGTTATTTTACTTGAGTACAAAAGTGTCGTTTTTAAACATGAGTATCTGTACTTCTACTTAAGTAAAGGGTGTGTGTACTTTTGCCATCTCTGCTTTTTTGCAGAACTGTCCTTTACCGGAAACAAAGTACAACACTATACAATATGAGCTACTGAGCAAACTGACCACACTAGAAAAGTTGTCCATAAGGGTGATAAATAAGTGGGGCAAACATTTGATTGCAAATCATGGACACTGTTAAGCTGTTCTATGGTATTTATTTGGTATAGTGCAAAGAAATGCTCATAAATAATCTTTATTCATCAATAATATGTCCCTGTAAATATCATTATTGTGAAAAGGAACACAATTTGTTTGCGTCATACTACTACATACCATTCATTTTCTCAGAAACTGCAGTCCAACGTATCTTTAGGTACTTTTATGTAGTTTCACAAAAAAGCAGGCTAAATCACATATTTACAGTTTTTTTTTGTTGTTGTTTTTTTTTTTTGAAAAAATATCAGTATGGTGCCAAAATTAAGAGCCTTGTTTACACTTGAAAATAAGATGCATTTTTAGGCAAATGGACAAGAAGTAGATGAACAAAACACTCCTGTTTACAGGTCTGTTTCTTTTGTCCTCTATTAATCACTTTTCTGATTTCTTTGAGTAAAGGGTTTATTGGGTGGATGTATGTGTGCATTTTTGTCTGATCATTCAAGCTAACATTGCAAAAAAAGCTTGCTTACATATGTACACTAAAGTAGGCAACACAATGTGATACAGGGACAATGTGTTATCTGTCAAGGAAAAGAATAAATGACGTTTCCTCAGTCTGGAAACATGCACATTGAAACATTCAACATTCACAAACATTAACCATTCAAGGTAATTGGTGCTCTCATTTTCAGCATTTGCACAAAATTACAGTATATTAATGCTTTTCAGAAGTTTTCCACTAACTACTAAATTTTCTAAAACAATTTCACAATTTCAAATATACATCTGTAGTGAATAGGGTGTGGTTTCATACAATTGGCTTCAAGTTCTAGTTTACGTTCTGGTTACATTTCATTTTGTTCCACTGCTGTTTTATTTTTCAGCATTATGTTCAGCCTTGTTTCTTCACCATCTTATTCTTATGTGGAATATATCATCCATAATACAGTAAATACAGGGTGGCACAGTGGCTCAGTGATTAGCACTGTCACCTCACAGCAAGAAGGCCGGCGGTTTGAGTCCCAGCTTGGTCAGTTGTTATTTATGTGTGCATGTTCTACTCGTGTCTAAAGACATGCGGTACAGGTGAATTGAATAAACTACAGTGCATCCGTAAAGTATTCATAGCGCTTTACTTTTCCACATTTTTTTATGTTACAGTCTTATTCCAAAATGGACTAAATTCATTTATTTCCTCAAAATTCTCCACACAATACCCCATAATGACAATGTGAAAAAAGATTTTTTGAAATTATTGTAAATTTATTACAAACAAAACCTCTGAAAAATCACATGTACATAAGTATTCACAGCCTTTGACGTGAAGCTCTAAACTCAGCTCAGGTACATTCTGTTTCCACTGATCATTCTTGAGATGTTTCAGCAGCTTAATTGGAGTTCACCTGTGGTAAATTCAGTTGATTGGACATGATTTGAAAAGGCATACAACTGTCTATACAAAGTACCAGGCTTGACAATGCATGTCAAAGCATAAACCAAGCATGAAGACAAAGGAATTGTCTGTAGACCTCTAAGACAGGATTATCTCGAGGCACAAGGCTGGGGAATGTTACAGAAAAATTTCTGCTGCTCTGAAAGTTCTAATGAGCACAGTGGCCTGCATTATCTGTAAGTGGAAGATGTTTGGAACCACCAGGACTCTTCCTAGAGCTGGCCGGCCTAAGCGGAGTGATCGGTGGACTAAGCTGAGTGATCGGTGGAGAAGGGCCTTAGTCAGGGAGGGGATCAATAACCTGTTGGTCACTCTGTCTGAGCTCCAGCATTCTTCTGTGGAGAGTCGAGAACCTTACAGCAGGACAACCATCTGTGCAGCAATCCACCAATCAGGCTTGTATGGTAGAGTGGCCAGATGGAGGCCAATCCCCGCCTGGAATTTGCCAAAAGGCGTCTGAAGGACTCTCAGACCATAAGAAACAAAATTCTCTGGTCTGATGAGACTAAAATTGAACTCTTTGGAGTGAATGCCAGACATTACATTTGGAGAAAACCAGGCACCGCTTATCACCAGTCTAATACCATCCCTACAGTGAAGCATGGTGGTGGTGGCATCATGCTGTGGGGATGTTTTTCAGCAGCAGGAACTGGAAGACTTGTCAGGATAGAGGGAAAGATAAATGCAGCAATGTACAGAGACATCCTGAATGAAAACCTGTTTCAGAGTGCTCTTGACCTCAGACTTGGGCGACGTTTCATCTTCCAGCAGGACAATGGCCCAAATATCACTGGAGTGGCTTCACAACAACTCGGTGAATGTTCTTGAGTGGCCTAGCAAGAGCCCAGAACTAAATCCTATTGAACATCTCCGGAGAGATCTGAAAAAAGCTGTACAACGTCGCTTCCCATCCAAATTGATAGAGTTTAAGAAGTTATGCAAAGCGGAATGGGCAAAAATTCCCAAAGACAGGTGTGCCAAGCTTGTGGAATCATATTCAAAATGACTTGAGGCTGTAATTGCTGCCAAAGGTGCATCAACAAGGTATTGAGCAATTGACTTATGTACATGAGATCTTTCAGGTTTTTTATTTTTAATAAATTTGTAATAATTAAAAAAATGCACATTGTCATTTTATTGTGTGTATAATTTTGAGGAAAAGGTGAAGCGCTACAAATACTTTCCGATTGCACTGTAAATTGACCATAGTGTATGTGTGTAAATGTGAGAGAATATGGGTGTTTCTCATAGCGACCCCTTATTAATAAAGGGACTAAGCTGAAGGAAAATAAATGTATGAATGAATTTAGTAAGTACAGTAAAAGGCAAAATTATTAGCCCTCCTGGGAAACTTGTTTTATTTTTTCAAATATTTCCAAATTAACGTTCAGGTCAATATAATTAGTCTCTTAATATTTTTCCTCCTGATTGGCTACAGAACAAACCAGTTTTCTAATTACCTTCCAAGTTAACCTAATTAACCTAGTTAATTGCCCTTTAAATTGCACTTAAAGCTAAATACTAGTTAAATGAATAATAACTTGGCAAAGAGATGTAGTTATTATTTATAAACTTTATGTTTTCTACATTAAGCAGCATCTTCAAAAATGTTAAAGAAGAGCCAATAATATTGCCTTCAGCTGCATAGAAAAACATTTGTGTGTGTGTGTGTGTGTGTGTGTGTGTGTGTGTGTGTGTGTGCGTGTGTGTGTGTGTGTGTGTGTGTGTGTGTGTGTGTGTGTGCGTGCGTGTGTGTGTCAGTAGTAACAACTTGAGGATGTGCAAAAGATGACTGCATTTTAAGGTGAACTCCTCTCTTTAAAGGGGTCATGTTAAAAAAATAATAATAATTAAATAAATGTGTGACTTTATTAAATATTTGTTAATAGTGTGATGACCATTAAAGCCAAATCTTGTACCATGTTTTAATGCTAACCCTTACATATGTAAAAAAATTATCAAAATCATATTTCCTATGCCATGACCCCTTTAAGTGTATATTTTAGAGATACAATACACATCACTGTAATGAAACCTACCTGATAATTTTGGCCAGTTTAACGTGTGTTTTCCAGTTATCCTGGCAATTGGATAAGACAGCATTCCTCAATGCTTGGCCAGCACATGGTACGTTATTCACACAAGCCTTCACAAAATATAGAGAACATTCTTAATTGGCATAAAAATTGATTTTGTAAACGAAACAGTAAATAGTGATGAAAGTCATAATATTAAATGTTTTATACTGTGTGTATATTTACTGCTTAACCCACTATTTTGCAGAGGTCATCTACACTATGACCGAAATTGCATGGTGGCATCATTAATTTATTTTTACTGAGAGATTGTTATATCTTTAAGTAAATAATGTTGTCTTCAGTAATCTTTGTTCCTTTATCATTACCAATGGAGACGGTTAAAAAAACGAGAAGCGTTTTTCTCCTTAGGTTTGTATGCCTATTAAACTCAAAAATTATTAAACTTATTTTATTATATATTCAGATATTTGTTTGTAACTGAATTCCGTTTAGATAAACTTTAAAGCCCTATATGCTTTATTTACAAAGATATTGGGATATTAAAGTGGCTTTGTGACTAAACTGTTTGTGAGTGAACTGTGTGTGCACATATTCAGTGGACAAAACGGTGAGTCACTCTGCATACAGCTAAAACTTTTATTTTTTCTATTTATAGAGGAATGTCTAAAGAATAAGTGACCCAAAATGGTATCTTTTCAAAATGCGCAAGACTCACTTTGCTGAGTTAGACTTACCGTTGTTATACCCAAAAAAAGTTTAATTTTATATACATATTTTATATACATATATATATATATATATTTTCACTACATATAACTCTTCACTCTTGTAAAAGAGATTTTAAACTCATTGTGTTTTAACCGAGAGACGCTGTATTTTTGGGATCTCTATTTTCCCACTATTATAATGAATGCAAAGAACATAAAGAACCAACCCCCCACATCTTCAAAATGTTTGCACTCAGAAAAAAATTAAGGACACAAGTACACACAAAACTGCTTTTGTCTTGTTTTAACTACCAAAAATTCTTAAATCAAGAAGCATTTTCTTTACAAGCCAAATATATGGTGTTGTTTTCAGAAATAAGTAGTCTTTTTTTTCCTTAAAACAAGCTAAATAATTTGCTATTGGGGTAAGCAAAATAACATTGTTTCATTGAATATTTTTTCTTGTTTAGAAAATGTTTATTTGATTTAAGAATTTATAGATATTTGGACTAAAAACAAGACAAAAACTCTAAATGAGAAAAGCATTTTATTTGCAGTGCATGTCAGATTGTGGCAGACCTTCTTTTTGGAATCTTCATCTTTGTTGCACCCTGAGATCTCAGTGTTCTACCATGTAATGATTAATATGTTTAAATTGTTGGTGACTTCAAAAGCAGTTAAAAAGTACCAAATCCTCCCTTCTTCCGAATACCACTTAAAATGTTTCAAGCATAGCGTTTTATAAATATGCAAGTCAACGTGTTGCAACTTGACAATTGCAGTATGTTTACAGGTGTGTTCTATTCTTTGGAGGGAAACAAGCTACAAGTTTCAACAGTATTTAAATGCAATAATATCCACTCTATGTAAAGTGACCCACATTTGATTTGCAACCGCTGAAAACAATGGGCAAATCTCAACAATTTAGACATGACGGCTCCAAAATTTTATTTTGCTTTAACCAGAACCTAAAATCATATTGAGGCATTTTAATACTTAGTAATAAGAATGTGTACGGAATGTCATGTGTTATTCATTCACAGACATCAACAGAGTGTAAAAATCTTGATGATTCTGTTTGTCTCGTCTATCAAATGTGATCGTTATTTTGTATTTAATATTGGACTTAAGCAAGATGACTGGCTGGGCCATTCTTGATTTTCTTCCTTGGCTTTGTTTTGGATTATTGTCTTTCTGAAATGTCCACTCTGGTTTCATCTTCATCATCCTCATAATTTAGATGTTGGACTGAGGCAGCAAATATTAATATATAATGACAAAGGGCAGAGGGTTACTGAAGAACTGCTGAGAGATTTCAGCTGCTGTCTGGGCTTTCACTGTGATGGATTCAGATTTCTGCCTTCCAATCCGTCCCAGCATTGATCAACATGTATCCTTTTTCTCATTACTTTATTAATATGATTGTTTAAATAAGGAATAAGATTAACACATTGCTTAATATAAGAATGTTCAGTGCATTTGCCCGTCTCTTTGTAAATCTATTTTCAGGAGCCACCAAACTAGGTCAGAGGTCATGGAGACCTCAAGTGGAACTGAAGGACTTGATGATTGAAAACAACAATTTTTTCCTATTTGTATTGCTTTGTGTTAATACAGTCTAAAGTGATTTTGAAATTATTATTATGTGTTAATTCTTTTTTTAAGTGATTTCCTTTTTATGCAAAATAGACTTTGTGTGTACTAAGAAGATGACAGTCTATGCTGTTTATAGCAGTTTTGAACTAGTTTGATAAGACAGATGAGAGTACGAAGAAGCAACCTTAAGTTTTTATAACAGATTGTCACTTGCGTGTGTATATGCATCCGATGGGTCAGTTCTACAGGTCTGAGACCAGCTTTTAATTGTCTACGGGTGACCTGACCCAAGCCTCCTGTCGCCATCCCTATCTGGACTCAGATACGACCCCGCATTGACGTACATATTTACAATTGTCTATCCTTGTTTTAACCAATCGGAACCTGTTACATGAATCACACCCTTACTGGTCTTGTGTAGAGAGGATAATTGGTATTTTTTTGTGATTGTAAGCAGAGCGGCCTAGGAACTCATTGCGAGTGTTGAAGCTGGCTTCTGCTGATGAAACTGCAAACTATCTTCAGTAAACTTTATTTATTTATTTATTTGAATCTCTGACTCCAGCTCTTCTTTATCTGACAGACTGGTCATTCTTTGGGGTTAAACTGTAAACTATCCCAACAACTGCCTTTCTACACCTCACTTTTTTAATGTATTTAACACTTTTTCTCTGTGTCATTTCATTTTATTACAAATAACTTACTTTGTAAACTAATTAGATTTGTTTTCTTTGCATATATGGATTTTTTGGTTGTCACCAATACCAATTCAAGTCAACGGCATCTTTAGAACTACGTTTCTGAGAAAAAAAATGGTGACATGTTCAATATTTATTTTCCCCTATGCACTGTTTATGCAATTTATTTTCACACTTTTGCCTCAACATTTCTTGCTCTTCAGGCATTCCTGTTTAAATAAAAAAAAGTTTCAACTTCTGTGCAAAATTTCTAACTTCTGAAAATGTTTACTAATGAAGCCACGTGGAGATCACAATATATTTTTAATAATTGAACTATGCATTGCTACAGAAATAAGGATACCACAAGAAAATGATTTTGAATGATATCAGCAATCTCCCACTTAGTTAGAAAGCTATATCCTAACATACTTAGGTTAAATAACCTAAAATAACTGCTGACAATAACTTCATTTTATCCATCAACCGATTTACCATCTGACCCCATGAAACAACCAGATTTTCATGAACAACCAGAAGTTACTGCGGTGCTGAAAGCAATGACAGGAAGCAAATGCCTGATATATACCTGATGTCTAGTCTGTCCTGCGTTCGAGCAGAGGATGGAGTCAGGTGGCGGCTTCCGAGATATAATCTAACAGACAGAAAGATGTTAAACATGAAAAAAACAATGCAGCTCTGTGTACTGAACAATACATGTCGTCTGCTGATTCTTATCTTAAAACATCAGCTATGACAATTACATAAAACAATTACTCATTCATGTCTAGTTTTTACACTTAAACCAGTTTTTTTCACATTACATAGCAAAATGCCAACTGTACTAAGAACTAAAAGCTATTATATTACCAAAACAAATGCATCAGATTTATGAAGTATAAAGGTTACCGACAACATTGTGCTTCCAAAGAAACCACAGTCAAACATAGCAGACCACAGTGAAAGCCTTATTGTCCATTGCTCATTGTGTATTTTAACTAATTGACTCATGTGGGTTGTTGGGGAAACACAGTAAGGTCATTTTTTTTTGTTGTCAATGCAAACAGCTCTTAACCCACATTTAGAGAATTTGTGAAACAACAATAATGTGATAGGGGACATTTATACTGGATATAAATAATAAAGCAGAATTCTTGATTGGTTGACTGATTTAAATAAATATAAGGCTCATTTTGAAGTAATGAAGCAAGCAACTGCTTTTTCATTTGAGCAAAGTCTCGATTTAAACCAAAAGTTAAATTAGTTAATTTCCCATTAAATGCTTTGAGATGTGCATTTTTTATTCAATGTTTGGCATTGTAATCTCAACTGAAACATAAGATAGTTTTGTTCCTCTTAAAAAAAACAGCCAATAGCAGTTCATTTTTTATCACACATTTGTCAGTGAGAGTGGTCGTAGCTCAAGCATATCAAATGAAAAGCAAATGCGATGTGCTTTTAAGGAGAGGGACATGGCAGATACTAGAGAGCATCTGATTGGTCAGGAGATTTGATGAGAAACTGAAACATGAGGTGATAACAGAAAAATCGTGAATCCATTTAGGCGGAAATGACAAACTGCAAGCTTTGGATGGTTATATCTTCCCTATTGCAAATTTTGTCACAGTTTTTTATCAACTGTAAAAAATATCTGTAATTAGAAGTTTCCAGTATATTGTGATTCATGTTTTTATTTTTCACTGTTTATTTATGTTTTAAATTGCATTATGGGAACAACTTTTAACCTTGAAAAATTTGAAAATTTTATTTTATTAGCATTGTTCATAGTTTAAATTGATATATTGCCTTAGTTTGGTGTTGCATATTACATTACAAAAACCTTGTATTACAATGTCAGTACATTTTCTGTTATTTCAAAGGGCCCTAACATACACCCGACGCAAGATGTGTTTGGTGCGATGTGTTGCTATTTTCAGACCAGTGTAACATGTTTTTTGCCACGTTATTTAAAAAGCAAATCCATTGGCACCACTTTGTGGACTCATAGGTGTGCTGGTCTATAAAGGAGGTGTGTTAAGGCGCATTGTTGGCACGTTGCTATTTTGATGAACTGAAATAGACTGCGCCACTGACCAACTGAAAGCTGGTCTAAAGTCCAGTGCAGAGCGCGTTAGTTATGTACCTACTGTATATGGTTTAAACACTTACACATTACTTAATACACACAGGATGTACAGCAATACACAAATATCTTTACATATAAAAAAAAAGATTAAAATGATACAAAAATTATTATTTTCTACGTAAATATAAAAACCACGTCCTCCATGCCTTCTTTATCTCGGGGGGCTTTTTTCAGTTTATTCATACATACCATATGGGGCATAAGAATAGGACGTGTGTTTGGATATAACTTCGTTATTATTGTTCATTTATTCAATTGCTGGAAATGACAACTGAATTGAGAAATAGTTTTGAAATAAATCTTTGCGCTTAAACAAAAGTAATGTAGTCTAATGGATGTCTTCATTGGAGTGCGAACAACACCGTTTCTTTATCCATGAAAGTAAAGGAGTAGAGTAAAAGTAAAGTATTGAAAAAGTAAAGAGGCCGAATGGAGGAGGCTCATTTTTTATCCTCAAGCTGCAGATGGTCTGTTAAAATGTTTTCTCGCTAGTGAAGAGTTCAGTTTGTCCACTTACAAAGTCCGCCATGTAAATAGCAAATGTATCATGGCGCAACTCTTAAAGGGATTGGGAGATGAGACTCTGATTGGTTTAATGCACATTATGCTCAAAGCATAACGCATTAAGATAATAAGCACAACCCTGTTAGACCATGCGCTGCGGCGCAAACCATCTTTTTCCGTCCTTAAAATAGCAACAGTGGATTCAGACTTACCCTTAATGCTTTTGCACCATGTGCTTTAGAATTTGTGCCTAGATCAATAAAATAGAGCCCACAGACTTATTTATCACTATATACTAAAATGTCAATAAAAAGTCACTTTGTTAAACTGTAGAGTTAAATTTTCAACATCAAAAATCTACATTAAACATGAGTATAGGTATCTAAAAATCACAATTTAAAAAAATACTGTGTACTTTGACATACTATATACTTCAATTAAAACTATTTTAAACTTACAATACTTATATTAATTTCATAACAGACAGCGATGTGCAGCAGAAATTAATGCATGATGTTCTTGGATCAACATCTTTGCTTATTTTCTCATTTGCGCATCAACTAATCAGATATGAGGAACATGTTTACAGTTTATGTCAAGTTTACCTTTACAATCAGGGTTTGGTGCTTTCCTGACTGCTGTTGTTTTTTTTTACAACAGGAAAGATGTTCCAGGATTAGCAATATATGCTGACCCAGGAGGAACAGATCTAACTCTCCAAAATCAGCACATATGTGATGTGGTGATACTACAGTTTCCAACTACAGACAGCTAATTTTTTTGTCAAGAATGATATCTGTCACTACCAATAGTTGGTGGCTCTGGTTTTCATAGCTCTATTTTTACAAACAATAGTTAATTGCACAATTTAGAAAGAAACTTGAATGAATTCATTTTTCTCTGTTTTCCAGCAAGCCATTTCATTTCTAAACAAAAGCTTTATTGAAGCATTTATTGAAGAAAACTATTCTGTAAACTTTTCATTTGAATTAATTACTAAACAACATCTATTAGTCGAGAATTGTTCTTAGCTGGAGAATATGTATGATTTATTAAATTAGATAAAAAAATTTTAAACCATTGATTGATGATATATATTTTGATTTTGGAGAAAAGCAATAATTTTATTTAGGGCAGCACAATTTATTGTTTCAACATCAATATCGCAATGTGCACATCCGCAATAGTCAAATAGCACGAAATGCAATGTTGAGTCTGAAGGACCAACACAATCTCACGGCAATTCAAACCTTTTTGATTTAGTGGCTAATTCATACAATTTAGTACAATTTGCTCATTCCCAATGACGGTTCGGTTTAGAGGCGGGTTTGGGTGCCACGCCTGCTTTTTAAATTCATACGAATTAGCCACTAATCTGACAAAACGTAAAATAGTTACGTTTGTTCGTGGGATCAGGCTGGAATAACAGATGCAAGCTACAGAACACATTTACAGATTTGTAGAGTCACTGCTAAGTTTAACCATCACAGTCTGAAGGTTTATCATTTGCATGAGTTTAAAACTTTTGGGAAGCAAAGATGATGTTTGGAGGTGTTACAAATATTAATTGTATTCCCATATTACACAGAATTTACATGATTTATGATCATTAGAATTTTTGTTTTGATTCTGGTCCAAAAATCTACATTTCAAAGTGGAAACAAGATTATTTTATTTACACTATTGGCAGACAATTTAGCTTGTTTTAAGAAAAAAAATTTCTTCTGGAGGTGAGAAAAAAATATAAATTTTACTTAATCTGATAATTTTTAGATATTTGGACTAGAAACGAGACAAAGCAAAGTAAGAAAAGCCTATTTTGCATTGTGATTATTCAATTTCTGTACCTAAATACTGTTATACTACCCAGATAACTGTCAAATTGAGTTATTCAAACCATCTTGGGAAATTGTATTCATATCGCAATAATTATCACAGAAAATTAAATATCGCAATATCGGATTTTCTATTATTGTGCAGCCCTAATTTCATTCTCATTTACTGTTTGTGGTTAGGTGCCATGTTTGCATGTTTACTAGCCCTTACACTGTACACACACAGTTTGTTCTCAGAACATGATTCTATTAGGACTCATTTTTGTGAAGCAAATCAATGCCACTGGAGTCACTGGAATGTTTCACTGGAAAGCAAAAAGGATACAGTGAAGTCTGCTCAATAAGTTTACTTATTAAAACAATTGGCCAATGGCAAACATACCATACATTTCATTTTCACTTTCAGGCATGACAAAAATGAATATAATTTGTGTTGTAAATGATGCAGTAAATAATTACATATTTCTGTTTTCCGTGGATCTCTTGTTTTAAAAACTACTGTGTTATTACATTTTTGAGCCAAATCTCAAAACTCTAGTTTGACTGCTTCAAGCATTGTTCAAGAAATTATAGCTCCTATAAAATTTTATAAAACGTTACATTCTAATATTAATAGAAAATTGCTATTAATAAATATCTCATACTTTTTTACAAGTGAATTTTTTAGTAAATGACAATAATTTTTTGCATAAAGATCATATGACTCAAGCCCTGTGAGGCAGTGCATCTTTTTGTCTCAGAAATCTTCACATTTAAAATTTTTTTGGAACCACTATAAAATTAAGGTTAATTGTCCTTTGGGGTGACACCCCTGTTTATTGAAAATGTATTGATAATTTAGGTTTATTATAAGGGTTTTTAGTATTGATCATTTAGAAGTATTATTAGGGGGTTTTTCTTACTTTTTGCTACATAATCACATAGGGTATTTTATAGAACATTTCAGTGAAATGTAAGGAACAAAACAGAATTCAAAAATTGTATTTTTCTTTAAAGCATTTGTTACTGTCTATGTGTGTCAACTATCCATATACAGGATAAGTATAGACCATTTTGAGGGATGTAAACAAAAACAATGGTCCCAATGTATTTCCTGATGTATATTTTTAATTATAGCTTACGAGAATTTAAAAAGTTATGATTGAATTGCCTCTTGTTACAGTTATGAAATGGTTTGATAATACGCAGGAAATGTTCATGAGCCAATGACATCACCACATTGAAATGGTCAATATTGTTTCATTGAATGTTATCTAAAACACTGAAATACAAAGTTGCATTTAATAGGCTTTCTATGGGTACAAATTTGTGTACAAAAAACATGTTATTTAGACTTCCACAAAAGCTTGCAAAGCTGTAAGTTTTTTTTTTTTTGTTATATATTTCTTTCAAAGTAATGTTTGTTTTTTACTTTTGTTCATCAACAACTCTTACAAATAGTTTTTATCTCATTTAGTTGCAGAAATATAGTTATTTTATCGTCATAGTAATATACTAGAATAATTTCAAGTGTAAAGTATTAATATAAAATATACACTCATACAAAACACCTACCTGTGCACTAAACGTTTCAGATATTGTTTATGAAAATAAATTGTTTTAGCAATGTTATAGAAATAAAACTGCATATTAAATATTACAAAATGTCTTTATATATTGCCATTGTCTTTGTTTTAAAGAAGCATTCACCTTATTCAAGGTTTTAAATCCCACCCAACAGGTTTCTCTTGAACCAATCTCATATTACAGTCTGGCCAATGAAATGAATTAGCTCAGCTGTTCTCAAAGTCACTCTTGTCAGACATTCACAAAGCAAATTTTTTATACATAAATACCACAAAGCAAGCGCAAATACGGTGTAGTTAGTTTTAAGATACACTTACAACTTCTAGGTTCTTCTTAAACTGAGAGCCGTTCTTCAGTAAACGAGGAGGATCAGTTCTGCTCTTATGAACCTCAAGGACTTTGCTAACCAAATCCTTAAAAGACGGACTCTTGCTCACCAGCTCCATGATGACCAGGACAAGACAATTCAACTCAGTTTACAGTAGGAAATCAGTGTCGAGTGTTAATCTAGAAATCCAGTCGTTTATAATCTGTAAAAGCGCAGGACTCGTTTACAGAGAGCAAACATAGTGACAATGGAAGACACGTGAGTAAACAAAGGTGCGGGGCTGTAAAGGTAACATGTCATGTGATCTAAATGGGCGGAGACAACTACTTTTAATACTTTTTTATGAAGTTAGTTTAGATAATAATAAAATACGAGATTATTAGAATATAAATGTGTCACTGTGGGAATGGGCGTACACAATTTAGTAACCTAGATAAAATACCCAACAATACTCCAATATAGTCTGTCAAAAAATAGAAGTGCAAGTCACTGATGATTTTATAAGCAAATGTGAGGATTAAAATATCAGCCTTTAATAGGGACGAGTCAAACAATTTTTTTTATTTATTTATTCGTTAATTCATTCGTTCATTCATTCATTTATTACAAGAATTTAAGTACAATAATTTAACCATACAAAATGTCGACCACAACACAAAAAAATAATGAATAAAAAAGTGCAAAACGAAAAGAAATAAATATTATGTCCGTATATTACAGGGGAAAAAACGCATCAGAGGAAATGCTAAGTTTCTATGGAGGACAAAACCGGCAAATAAATACGCAAATAAATAAATGAATAAAAATCCAAAAATTTCTGCATAAATAAATAAATGCATAAATAAATGCTCAAATATATAGATAAAAGAGTAAACAAATCCATAAATTCCTGTATAAATAAAATAATAAATAAATAAATACGCAAACAAATAAATGAGTAAATAAATCCTGAAATTTCTGCATAAATAAAACAAATAAATATGCAATTTATTTATTTATTGTTTTATTGATGCAGGAATTTATGAATGTATTTACTCGTTTATTTATTCATTTGCGTATTTATTTATTTATTTATAGTTTTTGAAGATTTCTTCCTCCTTATGTTTATAGCTTATTTTTATCAAATAATTTTCCCATTTTTCTGTGGTGCGAATACCCATGTTGCAGATGCAGATATATAAAGTTACAAATAACGTTGTTAACTATTATACATTGTTAGCTACACTCTAATTGATAAATTGCGCAAAAGGAATAATAACAAACTAAATAGAAGTGTCTAACATTTTAACGTGCCTATTAAAGAGATTCAGATGCTTTAAATGATTTGTTATATTTATAGGTCCATTTAAAATTTTAATTTTGTAATAAATAAATAAATAAATAAATAAATAAATAAATAATAATAATAATAATAATAATAATAATAATAATAATAATATATAACGGGGACAATTACAAAACGTATATCCTTGACGAAAAATACCCTAATGGTGAAAATAAAATAGTAATTTTTTTTTTTTTTTTTTTTTTTTTTTTACACAATTTCTTTAATTTATAATTTGGAATTATAACCATACTTTCTATGGCCTCATTTTAAATTCTTTTCATTTTTATATGTGTTTATTTTTATTAATTTCGATTTTTAGTTAGTTGTAAATCTGACACAGAATTCATTTTATTTATAAATGCGTTATGCTGGCCTGCATGTTCTACGAATTTAGCCTGTTAACGGACTGGCGCGTGCGTTAATGCGTGATCAATTATTGATTTATTATAAGGCATTACTTCATGCAAAAACAATATGGCACTTTGTGCACAGTGAAATGGCCGTTGACGCTGCACAGAAACGGCACAACATAGCGTCACATTTAGAATAGAAGGTGAATGTTCGAAAGATGACGTCATAGAATGGGAATGCAACTCTGGTTTTCGCATTCTGCGGTTAAACTCATTTAGCGATGGGTCAACGTAGCTGTCGTTGCAAAAACGCAAACATTGATTTTGAGCGTGTGCACGTTTACCATCATGGTGCACCGCCACAGTTCACCAATTTGGTGGAAGCTCATAAACACCCTGTTGGCGTAGGAGAGGATACTGTGAGTGGGGGGAAAAATAAAAGGAGAAAGGAGGCCAACTGTAAAAAGAAAAGGAGGTTCAAGTTGTGGAGTTGGTTCTCCTGTTTAAAGGCTGGTGAAAAAAATAGGACATCTCAGGCTGATGGAGAAGCTCAGGGCACTAGGGCAACTGCAGCACCACCTGAATTACAACCTGCCTCCTCTTCAGGCCATGGTTCTATACAGCAGGCCATTTATTCTGTAGAGAACCTCAATCTTCAGCAACATTCAGCCAGTGAAAATGGAGTGTTCCCAGCAGTAATGAAACATCTTACTGTTCACCCTGATGTCCTCCGTTCTTCTGTTCTGAGCAGCAGTACTGCTCAGACCTCAGTAAACTGGAGCTTTGACATCAGCCAGACTCCAGTCCTTGGTCCAGACTATAGCAGTTATGTTACCAAAAGCCCAGATCACACCTTATCTCACTGGAGCATTGACTCTGGCCTGACTCCAGCATGCACCACGTCAAGGTGGAGCAATGATTTCACTAAGACTTCACCACACACCATGTCAGATTGGAGCATTGATGTGATCAAAACTCCAATATGCACCACATCAGATTGGAGTACAGATGCCACCCAGACTCCGGTACACAAAGTGTCAGACTGGAGTTTAGATGTCACCCAGCCTGCATTTCACTTGCCCACTTCCGATTGTTGTATCGATACCACTCAGATTTCAGTCCTTGATGCCTCTGAGTGGAGTGCCAATTTCCCTCAGACTTCACAACACACAACGTCAGACTGGAGCATCAATAATGGTGAAACTCCAGCCTGCACACAGGCCTCTGTTTCAAGACAAATAGAGAATAATAGAAAGATGACAACTCAGGGTAAGTTTACTGTCCCTTTAACACACCACACACACACACACACACACGCACACACACACGCACACACACACACACACACGCACACACACACACTTCTGCAATACTGTATCAGGCCATTTTAATGTTTTCATCTGTGACCCTGGACCACAAAACCAATCTTAAATTGCTCAAGATATATTTTTGGCAATAGTCAAAATTAAAGCTTATTTATTCCACATTCAGATTATTTATAAATCTCATTTTCAAAAAATACACTTGGTTTTGTGGTTCAAGGATCACATTATTCTTTAATTTTTTTTTTAATATTTATATTCAGATTAAGTAAAGCACTTCGTCCTGTTGGACACTGGTTGATATTTCATATTGATTAACTTTGGTTTTGTTTTATTAGTCATCAATTCTTGCCACTATCTGATCGGTGACATGCTGGGTGAAGGATACTTCGGAACTGTGTACAAGGGGCGACGTCTACATGATGACTTTAAGGTGTCTTTCTTTTTTCTGGATTGGATACATAACAACAAATACAGTATATTAGCTGTACAATGATTCTTACATACACTCTGCTTATTTTATGTTTATTAGGTGGCAGTGAAATTTGTCACAAAGACAGAAGATGTGGAATACATAAGTATTGTAAGTGATTTCTCAATAGACAAGCTAATGTTGTTGAAATTTTGATCTAATTCATGATCGATGAAAGCTATATCCATCTAAACATCATAGTAATTGTATTTCCTCTAGTCGGGTCATTCAGAGCCCCTTCCTCTTGAAGTTGCACTTCTCATCCTCGCCAATGGAGAATCCACTGTTCCAGAAATAATCCAGCTTCTGGACTGGCAGGACCAGGAGGATCATTATATAATGGTGCTGGAATACCCTTCACCCTGTGAGGACCTATTTGGTTTCACAGAAAGCTATGGAGGATCCATTGATGAAGGTTTAGCGCGTGTTGTTATGCAGCAGGCAACTCAAGCTGCATACATGTGCTGCCGCCATGGTGTTCTACACCGCGATATCAAACTTGAAAATCTACTGATCAATAAGAAGACTCATAAAGTCAAGTTGATAGATTTTGGGTGTGGCGACCTTCTCAAGAAATCACCATACAAGACATTTACCGGTATGTATTATCCATCAAGCCATGAAAACTGATATTCTGAATTTATAGCACCAAATGCTAATTGATGCAATAAATCTTTTACCTCCAGGTACCGATGAGTACTGCCCCCCAGAGTTTGAGGAAACGGGTGAGTACAACGGGAAGCCGGCAACAGTCTGGTCCCTTGGCATCCTCTTGTTCGCATTGGTGTGTGGAGACTTTCCCAACACTCACGACCTGCACATGATCAATGAGAACAACTACTCCAAAGCTGGCTTGTCCGATGGTGAGCTCTTTATTTCAATGACTTTTACAAACAAAATCAAAGGAGGTGTGAAGTTCAAGGTAAAAAGATGTTTCTTCTATCAATCGTTTTTCACAGAATGCTGTCGGTTGATTAGTTGCTGTCTCCAGCGAAAGCCAGAGCAGCGGATTCAACTAAATGAGATTCTTCTCCACGAATGGTTCAAGGTATGAAGCTTGAGCAGAGTATTTTTGGAGGGTTGATTCAAAAATAAGACTATGGATGTTAGCTTAGAGAATATTAGATTTGGATTCACATTTGATAAATTAATTTTTGTTTTTATTTCAGGACACTGACGTGGAGAACTGAAGAACAGCCAGCCTATTGTCTTCAGAGGAAAGTTTCAGGCTTTTTGAGGCAGGAAACCTTGGGCAAGAACTGCCCTAGTCTCCTCTCAAAACAAACAATAAAACATACGCATTAATTGAACTCTTGTGTAGAGTATTATTTGACAAAAACAATTCAGCACATATTCACAGAGGTAAGTAGTAGTTCATAGTACTGCAAAAAAAAGATGACCTGAGGCTGCATATTGACACAATAAGCGCGTGATGTCAGTTTAAACTGTAAAATGACATCACATTCCACTCTAAAAATTAATATTAGGCAAAACAAGAGACATTTCCTTGCCACATTTATTTGTTCTTCAGACATCCCACCAAGCAATTTGATGTTTAAATGCTGTCTAATAGACTTTAAACATTTCCATGGCTAAAAGAAGGTTAAATTTGTACAGCCAGTGCAAATCAACATGGCTTTTATTAATTCATTAATTTTACTTCGGCTTAGTCCCTTTATTTATCAGGGGTTGCCACAGCGAAATGAACCGCCAACTTATCTATCGTATGTTTTACACAGCGGATGCCCTTCCAGCCGCAATCCATTACTGGGAAATACCTATACACTCACATTTACACACATGCACTATGGCCAATTTAGCTTATTCAATTTACAGTTTCCCCTACCTGTACTGTAGGGGAAACTAACACCAGGAGAAAACCCACACAAACATGAGGAGAACATGCAAACTCCAAACAGAATCGCCAAGTGACCCAGGTGGGCCTCGAGCCAGTGACCTTTTTGCTGTGAGGTGACAGTGCTAATCACTGAGCCACCATGCCGCTTTATAGACAATTAGATGTTTTTCAAACACACAAAAAAAAGTTTGCTGGGTACATTTCCCTTTACAAGTTTTGAATAACTGAGAATAGGTCAATTCAAACGTATATCTGGATATGTTTAGATAATGATGATTTTAACTAAAACATAATTTTAAAGTGTTTTTGGCCATATATATTTATACAGCGACAATATGGGGGCCTGAATTTGCAGTTTGAAAAATTTGTTTCAGATCACAGGTTTTAAAATTAAAATCATACCTCATTTGTAAATACAAAAAAATGTATTTATGAAAATTGGGATGCCATGTGAAAGCATATTGTAAATTGTATATTGTACGCATACAACACGTAATCTCCTATGTATAATAGTGTTTTTAGTCTTACATTTATCCGCAAAGAGAAGAAAAATAATACACCAGTGTTGTGTAAATGTACGCTATGTGTGATGATGCTGCCGACTTTTGCAAATTGGCAAATCATATGCAAATTTGTTTTTTGTTTTTTTTAGTAAAAGATTAGTAGAATATATTGTGAAGTGCCATTTAAATATGTTAATTTTGGTCATTGTGTATCTTCGTTTCTATATATAGCTTTTATTGACATCTAGTGGACACAATACATAAACAGGCCCATTAGGTTCCCTTGGTCATGTGAAAATTAAAAACAAATTATCTATATATTGTAAAGTTGCACTGAAGTAGTTCCCTGCATAATAAATTTATGTATTTATAAAGGAATAGATGACTACACTGTAAAAAGATCCAGGTTTTCTTAATTTTTTTAGCTGAATCAAATTAATGAACTTATATTTTGTTAAACTGACTTAAAACAGCTTTTGTAACTTATAAAATTTATATATTTTTTTATAGTGTAATGGAAATATTTAAATTTTACTTTTTATTTTAAAAGCATTTTTCAGAAAAACCTTTATCAGAACCTTTAAAAGAAATAAAGAAACCTTTATTCATAATGCTTAAGTAACAAATTATATATATATATATATATATATATATATATATATATATATATATATATATATATATATATATATATATATATATATATATATATATATACAGTATATATATATACACATACATACTGAGTATATACAGTGGGTATAGAAAAGAATCACCCCCTTCAAAATAATTACATTTTGTTGCATTGTAGCCTGAAATGAAGACAGACACAGTTTTGTTTTATCTAGGTGTAATTATTCAGTACAACGTATAACATCTATGTAAAAGATATAACACCAACATGTCTGAAAACAATTAACAAGCATAAAAGAGAATCACTCAGTTGTGAAAAGGATCACCCCCTCCTATAAATTACTGGTAAACTCAATCAGGTGTAGCTAATCACCTTCTTAACGACACAAAATGCCATTTCACTTTCATTGGTGGTCAATTTGATTAGCTCAGCATGAAAATAGCTTTATCGTAGCATTTCAACCTTAGGTAGTACAACTGAAGCAAACCATCAACTATGGGTGGCAAGGCATTGTCAAAAGATCTCAGGGATAAAATTGTGACCTGGCCAAGGGAAAGGGAAAGGGAAAGTCAAGGGATGGATACAAAAAAAAAAAATTCAAATGCTTTATCAATGCCTAGAAGTACAGTAAAGTCCATTTTAAAAAGTGGCTGGTATTTAGTACAACACAGACCCTTCCTGGATCAGGACGTCGCTCAAACTGGAAGAAAAGAGCCAGGAGAAAACTGGCCAGAGAGGCAACCAAGAGGCCTACAACAACTCTGAAGCAGTTGCAGGAATTTATGTCAAAGAGTGGTCATTGTGTGACAACATCAAAAATTCTCCACAAATGTGGCTTGTATGGGAGGGTTGCATGAAAAAAGCCTCTTCTCAAGAAAAACAACAAAGTCATGACTGAGCTTTGCCAAAACGCACCTAGAAGATTCCGAGGCCACATGGAAAATGTGTTATATGGTCAGATGAGTCTAAATTTGAATTATTTGGCCTCAACACCAAACGATATGTCTGGTGGAAATTCAATACAGCTCACCATCCAAATAACACCATTCCTGCTGTAAAACATGGAGGTGGAAATATCTTGTTATGGGGTTGTTGCTCTGCAGCAGGAGCTGGAACACTTGTCAGGATAGAAGGAGAGATGGATGGAGCAAAATACAGACAAATTCTTGAGGAAAATCTGCTTCCCTCTGCCAGAAAGTTATCATTGGGAAGAAGGTTTACCTTCCAATATGACAACAACCCGAAGCACACAGCAAAACTGACCACACAGTGGTTAAAGGAGAAAAAGGTGAATGTCCTGGCATGGCCAAGTCAGAGTCCAGACTTAAACCCCATTGAATATCTGTGGAAAGGCTTGCAGTCCACAAAAGGACACCATCAAATTTAACTGAACTTGGGAACTTAGGAGTGGGCTAATATTGCTAAGTCTAGATGTGCAAAGTTAGTAGAAATGTATCCCAACAGATTAAAGGCTGTAATTAAAGCAAAAGGTTATTCAACCAAATACTGAAACAAGAGGGTGATCCTTTTTCCATCCCATTGATTTCATTTTCTTAAGTTAATTTAGTTTTCAGACATGTTGGTGTCATATCGTTTGGTTGGGTGTTATAAGTTGCACTAAGTAAATACAGTTAGATAAAACAAAAACTGTGTCTGTCTTCATTTCAGGCTACAATGCAACAAATTGTCATTATTTTGAAGGGGGGTGATTCTTTTCTATACCCACTGTATTTCAACAAAAAACACTGCTCCATTAAACCAAATTTACTGTTCGGCATGCCTTCTGAAAGCAATTTTATTGGTTTTCATTGAACTGTCTGACACTTAAAGAGTCTTCAAACAACATTTAACATTACACATCAGCAGAAAAAATATTCAGTGAAACAAACTGTCTCATAATCCATATAATATATTATTAACACAAATGAAACAGGTGAAATTCAGTCTGAATACTGTACGTATCTATTTACCATTACTTCTGTAGTTACCTTCCACAAATAAGTTGAAGCTAGAGTTCAAAACATAACAGTTAAGTGCTGAGGTAAGATTCTGTCTTCATTCATTTTGAACTCTAAAGAACACTCAGTTATAGTAGTCCGTTAAAAGACCTTGACATAATAATTATATAAACATGCAACAGATACATTAAAGTCCACGGTCTTGTTAAAACTCACTAATTTTTCACTTGAAAAGTTAGGGATCAAACTAAAAGATTAATCATTCAGTCAAAAGCACAAAAAAGAAAAAGATAGTCTCCTTATATGCTGTAAAAAAACAGCTTTTGTCTGTTGGACGAGATTTGTAGTGTGTGTGCTTTATTCAGAAACCAAGTAATGTTGAAAAAATAGAGACATTTACTGATATTTTATTAAAAAAAACTCCTGGTGGCATTGTGCTGGTTTGCTGACAAATGTGAGAAGATTTACAAAAAAGGTGTTTGCCTGGCTAATGATCAATGAAAACATGTTGTGTCAGCTGTGTTTAGTCATGTTCTTGTGGTAATACTGTGCATTTTAAGGCACTTATTAACTTTTAGGGGCCTGTTTACAGCTGGTATTAAGCATTTTGGTTGATCGGATTTTCCATTTGTGATCAGATCTACAAAAAATACATATTTTTAGGGTAGCATAGGTGATTGTCTTCAAAAACTATTTTTGTTACCCTGGTTAACAGTCTCTTCACATTCTAAAAGCAATAATTAAATTAAGTGGTCCAAAAGTATTTCTATGTATTATAATAGTATGTGGAAGATGTAGGAATAAGTAAAGTTTGTCCAATCAAAATGTTTGTTTCCTAATATATTTTGTCAAATTATGTGATTTCATATGTGATTACAGATTACATCATTACTTGCATCCACAGATGCGGTTTAGACAGAGAATGGCAGGTAAACATCAACAACCTACCTTCTTTTTATAAGTTTGCTATTAATATTAATTACTAACTGTACTACAAAGTTTTATCTTTGGAAAAAGTTACGCGATGTGTGATTATTTGTTCAGGAGGCATGGCTTTGGATGGTGCATTTGCAGGGTGGGACGTAGGCTTTTATTGCTACGAGGCTAATATTAGCATTTCCAAGATCTCCTTTTGCACTGTTAATATCAGGTGTAAACAAGCCTGTATTGTAGATATTCACAATATCGAACACATTCAAACAGCCACCAAAGACTATCTACTCTCTACCTACTGAACTAATTCAAACATTATGCGACATGTTGACACTCCCTACTGAAAAAAACTGCTTAAACAAGCCTAGGCTGGTTGGCTGGTTTTAGCTGGTTGACCAGTCTGGTTTTAGAGGGGTTTTCTACCCATTTCCAGGCTGGTTTCCAGCCATTTCCATTTCATTTCATTGGGAGCCCAGTCAAAACCAGCTATGTCCAGCTTAAACCAGGCTGGTCAAGCTGGTTTTAGATGGTTTTAGCTGGTCATTTCCAGCCTGACCAGCTAAGACAAGGCTAGAAATAGCTAGGCTGGTTTAAGCTGGATTTTTCAGCAGGGCTTTTAAACTTTCAAACAAAACTTATGATTATTGATGGCAAGTTTACCCAGTTTGTTTAGCGCATTTCGACAACATGTTTTGTAGTGTTTAAAGGAACACTACTTTAAAAAATAGGCTCAACCCCACTAGAGTTAAACATTTTAGCATATTTAGCATAGCTTAGCATAGATCAAAGAGTTTCAATAATTTACCTATTTAAAGTTTTACTTTTCTGTAGTTACATTATGTACTATGACAGACGGAAAATGCAATGTTGCTATTTTCTAGGTCAATATGTCTAGGAACTATATTCTCATTCCAGTGAAATAATCAAGGAACCTTGCTGCTGTACCATGACTAACCAAGTTTAGGGGCTACATAATAACTTTGCGACTGCAGCAGCCAATGGTATGGCAACAATGTTTCTTGACTATTATGACGCAATGATAGTTATCCCAAGTCATATTGGCCTAGAAAATAACTTTTCATTTTCCGTTGGTCTTAGTACATGATGTACCTACAGAAGCTTAAAATAGGAAAATTCTTTTTTTTAATTTTTGAGTGAGATGCAATTGGTCTAATCTGATTCAATGATTTATGCTAAACTAATCTAAAAGTGCTCCTGCAAGACCCGGAGATCAGCTGAATGGATTCAAAACTGATAAAACTCAACGGTTTAACTTTACAAGACTTGTGAAAGGAGCCTAAGGGCAGTGTTCTTTTAAGAATGAAGTTAGTTGGCCAAGAGTTTATTGTTGCTAGTGGCTTTTTGAATGCATTTTCCCGAATGAGTATCTACACCACAATTCTAACCCAAACAAATGCATATTCAAAAGTGGACAACCTTATTTCAGATGCCATTTAGACCTGTTTTTAGAATCATCCACTTGCAAACAAGGTCTCTGATACTGATGAATTTCTTTTTCCTGTCAGCAGGAGGCGCTGTTTCCTGATTTTGTTGACCTGAGTACTGCGCTGCTGCCAAACCCTTTTTGTTTATTCCAGTTATAAGAGATCACAGCAACAGCTTTGTTTTTTTTTTTTTGTTTTTCAGTATAGTGTTCTGGATAGAGTGACTTTTGTGTAAGTGCAGCTGAAAACAGCACAGGAATGGAGACACAGTCACAAGCTGGTGAGCAACAAACAGATCAGTGTTGCTCAAGTGTTTGTACGTGGTTTCCTCTTGGCTTTCCTGGCATACAGGAAGTACATGGTGTGTCCCGTGAAAATGAACAGGACGGAGATGATGACAAGGATGCCGAAGTGTTGTGGCTGAGGCGCAGCAATGACCATGAGGAAGTGCAGCAGGTCCATCAGGTAGTTCATGGAGCTCTGTACACCGTTCACCACCCCTCGCTCTGATTCACAGATGCTCTCCTGCAGGAGCTGAGTCACTGTCAGGTCAAATGACCACAGACCTGCAAAATAGTAGTCATTTTTTTATCTTATGTTGGTTAGAAATGTATGCTGATTTAATATCTCTTCTAAATAACAGCATTTCTTACTGAGTTTTAGAATATAATATAACTAGAATTAAACCTGCCTTCTCTTAAAAAGTTTCGATTATTTGATGCTTCAAAAGATTTTAAGAGGTCTCCTCATTTCCTGTTTTATATAAAAAAATTTTGCATGTTTTTACATGTTGGTTGGTCCAAACAATGTGAAAAGTATTTGTGAATAAAACAAATATGACCTGAAAGTACTGTTTTTCCCCCTTACTACTTTATACAGCGCATCTGAAAAGTATTCATAGCGCTTCACTTTTTCTACATTTTTTGATGTTACAGCCTTATTCCAAAATGGATTAAATTCATTTATTTCCTCAAAATTCTACACACAAAACCCCACAATGACAATGAGAAAAAATATTTTTTTGAAATTGTTGCAAAGTTATTAAAAACAGAAAACCTGAAAAATCACATGTACATAAATATTCACAGCCTTTGCTTAATACTTTGTTGATGCACCTTTGGCAGCAATTACAGCCTCAAGTCTTTTTGAATATGATGTCACAAGCTTGGCACACCTGTCTTTGGGAATTTTTGCCCATTCTTCTTTGCAGTACCTCTCAAGCTCCATCAGTTTGGATGGCAAGGGACGTTGAACAGCCATTTTTAGATCTCTCCAGAGATGTTCAATAGGATTTAGATCTGGGCTCTGGCTGGGCCACTCAAGGACATTCACCGAGTTGTTGTGAAGCCACTCCATTGATTTTTGGCGGTGTACTTTGGGTCATTGTACTGGGAAAATGAACCGTCGCCCCAGCCTGAGGTCAAGAGCACTCTAAAGCAGGTTTTCATTCAGGATGTCTCTGTACATTGCTGCATTCATCTTTTTCTCTATCCTGACTAGTCTTCCAGTTCCTGCTGCTGAAAAACATTCCCACACCATGATGCTGCCACCACCATGCTTCACTGTAGGGATGGTACTACCCTGGTGATGAGCGATGCCTGGTTTTGTCCAAACGTAACACCTGGTATTCACTCTAAAGAGTTCAGTTTTAGTCTCATCAGACCAGAGAATCTTGTTTCTTATGGTCTGAGAGTCCTTCAGATGCCTTTTGGTATATTCCAGGCAGGGAGTGGCTTCCGTCTGGCCACTCTACCATACAGGCCTGATTGGTGGATTGCTGCACAGATGGTTGTCCTTCTGTAAGGTTCTCCTCTCTCCACAAAACAACGCTGGAGCTCGGACAGAGTGACTTTCGTGTTATTGATCACCTCCCTGAAGAAGGCCCCTGTCCCCCGATCACTCAGCTTAGATGGCCAGCCAGCTCTAGGAAGAGTCCTGGTGGTTCCAAACATTTTCCACATATGGATGATGGAGGCCACTGTGCTCATTGGAACTTTTAGAGCAGCAGAAATTTTTCTGTAACTTTCCCCAGCCTTGTGCCTCGAGACAACCCTGTCTCAGAGATTTACAGACAATTCCTTTGTCTTCATGTTTAATTTGTTCTTTGACATGCACTATCAACCCTGGGATCTATATAGACAAGTGAATGCCTTTTCAAATCATGTCCAATCAACTGAATTTACCACAGGTGAACTCCAATTAAGCTGATGAAACCATTTAGAGGTTCACTGCAAAGGCTGTGAATACTTATGTGTGTGTGTGTGGGTTTCCCCCACAGTCCAAAGACATGCGGTTCAGGTGAATTGGGTAAGCTGAAAATTGTCTGTAGTCTATGTGTGTGAACGAGAGTGTATGAGTGTTTCCCAGTGATGGGTTGCAGCTGGAACGGCATCCGCTGTGCAAAACATGTGCTGGATAAATTGGCAGTTCATTCCACTGTGGTGACCCCAGGTTAATAAAGGGACTAAACCGAAAAGAAAATGAATGAATGAATGAATATAATGTTACAAATAATTTGTTATTTTTTATTTTTATTAAATACTTATTTTAAAGCTTTTTATTCATCAAATAATCCCCCAAACATGTGTTTGACAGTTTTTCCAAAAAGATTATAAATGTAAATATATTATGCAGCAAATCAGCATATATTTTAAAATGTATTTCAGCTAAATATTCAAAAATATTTTTTACAAATATCAGTATGAATTGCATTTATTTTTAATAAATGAATATTATAAAGCATATGTCCACTCACCAACTCGAGCTGTTATGACTCCAAGAAACAGCAGTATGATGGAGATATAAGACTCTGGTTCTGTCCCTGCCGGCGCATTCTCAAACAACACAGTGTTATTGGTCCAGTGAATGGAGGAACGGTCGGGCAGCAGAGGCTGATTGATACCTCCCCGCAATCGGTATCCGTGCCTCTGATGACCTCCAGTCATCCCACCCACATCCGACACATTCCCCATATTGAGTATGCTGAGGTCTATGGGGCTCCCGGGGGCAAACACAGAGCACACACAAAGCAACAGGCAAAGCATGTGTAGAGCGCTGGAAATGACCCCAGTGTTGACCAGGCCGAATGCTTTCCGCAGCTTTGTGAACAGGACAGTGCCCAAAAGCCCCGCCACCGCCGATACGCCCATCAGAATGCTGAGCAGGGAGCCGCTTATGCCTTGCGTGTAGGCATAACCCGTTGTGATGCAGTCGAAACCCAGTACTGTGGTGTATAGAAATGCTAGGCCCAGGCCGGCTAGGAAAACAGGCTGTCTGTAGTACGCCCTCCATCCCTCTCGGCAGGTGCTAAGGAGCCCACGCAGACGCTGGATGCACATGGGAATTCTGGTCTTTTTTTGTAAATGCAGGCCGCTGGAGGTTTCCTCTGAGATGGATGGTGCTGGACATGATGAGGTTCTGCCTGAATAAAGGAAGTTTGTATTGTATATTTAGTCAATGTGAAATGTTGTGAAGTTATGAATATTGATTAATCTGTCCTTCTCTTATTGTTGGTAATTGTGCGTTCTATCTTTCTTTCATTCTTTTTATTGTTTTTTTTCCCTTTTTTATTGTTTTTGTTTGTTCTTCTGCTCATTATATTGTTTTGTTGTTTTTTTCCTTTCATCCAATCAGCCATCCATTGCTTGTTTCATAAATACATGCATTCATCCATTTCTAATCAATCCATTAATACATCCATCCCTTAGTTAATCCATTCAGCCTTAAATCAGCCATTTCCATCCACACATCTATCCACTGATCATTTCTTCTACTAATTCATCCATTTGTCCATTTATTCATCACTCATTCCATTCATCCATCCTCCATCGGTTGTTTCGTCCATTCATTTTTTCCAGTCCTCCATCATTAATTTCATTCACTCATCCAATACACTGTAAACCCAGCTGTTGTCATTACGAAAGATTTTAACTTAACATTACTTAAAATACCAAGTTTTGTCGTCAAAACTTAAACAGGTGTGTTTAACTTACTCTTTAGGCAGCAAAAAACTTTTAATTAATATTTTAAGTTCTCGCTTAACATTTTTATTTCTTCAAACGATTCACCATTCTCTGTTTAAAATGATTGGTTGCGCTTGAAATTCCGCCTTGACAACTACGCTGATTGGTCGATATATGTTAAATGGCACAAGGTGGTCATTTTGCTTGTGATGCTGAAATTACCTGAACCTGTCTGACGAAAGAGAAAAGTAAAATTAGTAAGTAGATATTTAAATGCTTATATACATTTCTCTTAACTGATATACATGCATGGGGTGACACGGTGGTGCAGTGGATAGCACTGTCGCCTCACAGCAAGAAGATTGCTGGATCAAATCCCGGCTGGGTCAGTTGGCATTTCTGTGTGGAGTTTCTATGTTATCCCCGTGTTTGCGTGGATTGCCTCCAGGTGCTCCGGTTTCCCCCACAGTTCAAAGACATGCACTATAAGTGAATTTGGTAAACTAAATTGTCAGTAGTGCATGTGTTATGGCTTGGTCCTCCAGGTTAGTGGTTGAGCATTGGGCTAATAACCCACCTCATAAAACTTGGTTGTTATGAAACACGAACATGGTGCGGCTAAATATTAACTTAAATATAAACGCCCTTGGTAGTAAGTAAGTAAAGAATGTAAAAGCGGAAAAATTTGTAAGTTTAGTCTATTAGCCATTTTAAATAATCTGGTATTAAAAATTTAAGTTAATTCAATGAAGAGACCACATTTGGTCAACTCAATTAATTGAGTTGTCAATTTCCCATTACTCAAACGAACTGAGTGAATCACTTTCCTCAAATCATTTGAGTAGTCTCAACTTATTAGGGTTTACAGCGGGGTCATTACATCAGTTTATAAAGTATATTCATTAATCCATCAAGCATTTACTTCATCCATCCATTCACTCATCCATTCATCCACCAGCCCAATTGTTTACATCTATCTATTTATTCATCAACCCACTGATCACTTATTTTATCCATCTATCCATCCATCCATCCATCCATAAATTACTCATTCCATCCACCCAGTGCTTATTTCATCCACCAGTCTTTCCACCCATCCATTAATCATTCCATCCATCCATCATCCATGTTCATGACATGTACAGTACAAGTCTAGTTAAATTCATACATCTGGTCCTGCTTCGCTGCATGCCAATTATATACTCCCTCCAACTTTCCCAACTCTTCCTATCTCCTATTTAATATCTTTTTGAAGTATTTAGTCATGGTCCATGGTAACCAGCTGTGTCTCTGCCAATTAAATTAACTCATCATTATTTGTAAATGTTTATGGCTGATTTTTTGGATCTGTTCTGGTAATTCTATATGTGAGTTGGACTTGCTGATGTTTACCCTGCTCTATTCATGCATGGACATGTGGACTAATTACATGGTTAATAATATTATTTGAAGTCTAGGAAAGAAACTGTTTAGAATTTTTGGACACTAGTTTATGCACAGAAAAATTACCTTTTAGACATCTTCTTTCTCTTTTCTTCTCTAGATAGCTTTGATGTTCCATTGCTGGTGGTTTGACGGACAGTGCAGGTACAATACGGTAGACTCTGGAGAGGAAGATGAACTCTACAATGAGGGACACCACATTCCATCCTAAGATGAAGCCACAGCCAACCACATTAGAGGCCAGGGTCATTACCTGACCCACCGCCAGGGGAGCCAGGATGTTGGTCACCTGATCAATCCGCCTCATCGTAGCATTCATTCCTACATCAGGAAGAAATTAAAAAATTGTTATTTGGGGGTTAATGTGCATGTGTGCTTACTATAGCATTGTAGCATTAGTTTAACATCATGCTAACATTGCGCTACTGTATAATTTGTTAAATGACTAATTATGATGTTAAGAATGCAGTTGTTGAACATGCATGTTTGTAAGCACTTTTAAATGACCTACAGTGGATATCAAACTTAGAGAACAATTATTAAAATATTTCTAAATTCTTTTCTAAATAAATTAAACGTCGGGGTGGCACAGTGGGTAGCGCTGTCCCCTTACAGCAAGAAGGTTGGTGGTTTGAGCCTCAGTTGGGTCAGTTGGCATTTCTGTGTGGAGTTTGCATGTTCTCCCCGTGTTCATGTGGGTTCCCTCTAGATGCTCCGGTTTCCCCCACAAGTCCAAAGACGTGGTATAGGTGAATTGGGTAAGCTAAAATTGTCCGTAGTGTATGTGTGTGAATGAGTGTGAATGGATGATTCCCAGTGATGGTTTGCAGCTGGAAGGGCATCCTCTGCGTAAAACATATGCTGGATAAGTTGGCGGTTCATTTGGCTGTGGTGACCCCAGATTAATAAAGGGACTAAGCTGAAAAGAAAATGAATTAATGAAATGAATCGTCATCATTGAAGAAAATGAGAAGGACGTGTACAGGCCCTTGCCTTGAATGTCTTCAGCACATCTGCTTTACAAGACTTGTTTCTCACATTGCTGTGAGCAGGGGTGAATTTAAGTAATAAGCGAGGTAAACGGTCGCTTAGGACCCCAAGAAATCTGAGGGCCCCCAAATAAATACCTAGAATTATAAATTACATTGTTTTCTATCATATTTTGTATGGCGAGAGTCTAAAATTTTTTATTTGTGTCCCCTACCCTCAATCTTGGACCAGTCCAGAAGTCAAATCAGTAAAGATTTAGTTTTAAAAAACGAAATAGTTCATTTATTACTTTTAGTTGTGAATTCATTTTAAGAAAACAAATCTTTTCAAAAGTTTTACAAGATATTACAAGATGCTTTACATGCTATTATTATTTTGCATCAAGATAAAATGTAGAAAAGAACATCATGTGATTTAAAAGAAAAAAACATCAAAATATATATTAAAAAATTAAGTATAAAAGGTGCATTTAAAACTTTTGGTACACATGACTGGATTTGCTTATGGCCCCCAAGTCCCTAAATCTGCCCCTGGTTGTGAGGCTGATCGCTCTTCTTCTGTCTCTTCCACAGGTCACTGACTGTAGTGGGTTTCTTGGTTATAACTTTGTTAAAATATAATTTTGTTTGGTTGTTTTGGTTTTCTTAATAATAAACATGCTTTTACACTACTGTATGTTTTAGAAAAAATACAATACATGGTGAGAAGCATAGCCCTAGTCTGCAAAAATTAAGCAAATATAAGAATTAAGTTCTTTAGCCTTTATTTTGCCCAATTAAACTGCGTTGGGGTAAAAAGAATGTTTGATTTCTAAATCCTTTAGTTTTTTTTAGAATATGAAATAAATCTCAAAATATGCAAACAAATTAATAAATGAAACACAGATTGTAATGGCATTCGTTAAAACAACACAGGACAAGACGTGTTTAATAAAAGCTAATCAAATGTCTCATTCTGAACAAATAAATATTCATAATGGAATAACATAAAATTAGATTGTTAGCAAGTTTTTAATGGTTAATGAAGGAATTATAATGTTTTGTTTTATTATTTCATCCTCAATAACAAGTAGCAGGGTATTTACACCTACTGTATACAGTGCATTCGGAAAGTATTCATAGCGCTTCACTTTTCCACATTTTTTTTATGTTACAGTCTTATTCCAAAATGGACTAAATTCATTTATTTCCTCAAAATTCTACACACAATACCCCATAATGATAATGTGAAAAAAGTTTTTTTGAAATTGTTGCAAATTTATTAAAAATAAATACCCTGAAAAATCACATGTACATAAGTATTCACAAGTGAAGCTATAAATTGAGCTCAGGTACATTCTGTTTCCACTGATCATT
The DNA here is from genome assembly GCF_903798145.1 of Danio aesculapii. NCBI lineage: Eukaryota > Metazoa > Chordata > Actinopteri > Cypriniformes > Danionidae > Danio > Danio aesculapii. The sequence continues at coordinate 46,650,241 of NC_079450.1, read as the reverse complement.
CATGAGATGTTTCAGCAGCTTAATTGGAGTTCACCTGTGGTAAATTCAGTTGATTGGACATGATTTGAAAAGGCATACACCTGTCTATATAAGGTCCCAGGGGTTGACAGTGCATGACAAAGCACAAACCAAGCATGAAGACTGTAAAGTAAATTAAGACTTGTCTGTAAATCTCTGAGACAGGGTTGTCTCGAGGCACAAGGCTGGTGAAGGTTACAGAAACATTTCTGCTGTGGGGATGATTTTCAGCAGCAGGAACTGGAAGACTAGTCAGGATAGAGGGAAAGATGAATGCAGCAATGTACAAAGACATCCTGAATGAAAACCTGTTTCAGTGTGCTCTTGACCTCAGACTGGAGCGACAGTTTATCTTCCAGCAGGACAATGACCAAAAACAAACTGCTAAAATATGGAGTGGCTTCACAACAACTCGGTGAATGTCCTTGAGTGGACAGATCTAAATCCTATTGACCACCTCTGGAGAGATCTGAAAATGGCTTTACACTGTCGCTTCCCATACAAGGGTATACATTGGTATTGGTATTAACACCAATAGCTGGGAGGACCTGAAAAATGCTTAAAACTACTCTTTCACTGCTGTTATAATAGCTTCAAACACCACTAAGCAGTGGTGTTGAAATTTAGGAAATTGTACGTTGTTTGCTAATTTTGATTTCCACTGCGAGTTCAATTAACAGATTACCATTATGCGAAGAGAAGTAAGATGTCATACCTGCGAGGTGACCACGGTTGTAGCCTGTGATCACTACTATCCAATCCCTCTGGATGGCAATGGTGAGAGCTGTGCTGGCGAGGTTCGCCACATCTGCCAGGATGATCACCACCGTATAACAAACCACCTTGTGTGAGTTGTGTGATGCAACAAGTTACTATGTATGTTATGTCATTGCAGTGGGAATGCTTATGTTCAGCAGGGGTTAGAGAGAGATTGAAGATACACAGTGCTACTCTAGACAGAAGATTTTGACCTGAATCCTGAAAGGTATTAATTAAGGAGAAACTTACAGTTAGCCACCCATCCCAGATTTCCTCAATCCATTTTTTGTATGAGAAAACTAACATTAGCACAATGCTGCAGACGGTCACTGAAATGTTCTGAATGAACAGGGATGCATGGGCCACTGTAGAGAAGAATACAGATGAAATTAGGATGCTTAATATATATATATATATATATATATATATATATATATATATATATATATATATCTCTATATCTATATATATATATCTATATATCTATATATATATATTTATATATAGATATATAGATATATATATATAGATATATAGATATATATATATATATATAGATATATACACTAAAATGTTTATATAGAGAGATATAAACAGTTGAAGTTAGAATAATTAGCCCCCCTGAATTATTAGCCCCCGTTTATTTTTCCCCCAATTTCTGTTTAACGGAGATAAGATTTTTCCAACACATTTCTAAACATAATAGTTTTAATAACTCATTTCTAGTAACTGATTTATTTTATCTTCTTTGCCATGATGACAGAAAATAATATTTGACTAGATATTTTTCAAGACACTTCTATACAGCTTAAAGTGACATTTAAAGGCTTAACTAGGTTAATTAGGTTATAGGCAGGTTAGGGTATTTAGGCAAGTTATTGTATATCGATGGTTTGTTCTCTAGACTATTGAAAAAATATAGCTTCAAGGGGCTAATAATTTTGACCTTAAAATGTTTTTAAAAAAATTAATAACTACTTTTTGTCTAGCCGAAATTAAACAAATAAGACTTTCTCCAGAAGAAAAAATATTATCAGACATACTGTGAAAATTGCATTGCTCTGTTAAACATTATTTGGGAAATATTTATGGGGGGGGTCTATTAATTTTGACGTCAACTGTATATATTAACAACATTTTTGGTACCCTTCTATTGAACTTTTATTTTAATCAACAAAAAACTGACATTTATAAATGCATCACTTCTTTTACCTTTGTTCCTTGGGTTGCGATCGACCCAGTCTCCTATCAAGGCCCCTAATAAAAGCACCGATCCGGCTACCACTAGTCCAAAGACGGCAGTTAACAGTAGATTATGTCCATACAGCTCAATCAGAAAGACAGAGATGGCAAAATGCCACATGCGATCACCCTGGCACATGAAAAGAGACAATCAGCTTGAAATATCACGTCATCTTTTGTGTGCTTTTCTTATAGTAAGAAAAAAAAAAAAAAACAAGAAATAGTCTGCCAGAGCTCATGCCCAGCTTACTGTGTGTCAGCATTGCAGATCTCCTTACCCACATAGATAACGCTCCACTCACATAGATGAGGAACTTGGGACCCTTGAGGTAGATGAGGGCTGATCCTAAATTAAAAAGGGGTCTTGAAGTATTGATTTCTTGCATGCTGTATGCATTTGTTGTAGAATAAACAGACTGTTTCATACCAGACAGCAAAAAAAAAAGAGTTTGCAAGTCTGTTCTAAAGTTGCACACAAAATACGTTTCTCTAAACACAATGTCTTAAATGAATTACCTTTTATTTTAAAGGGATATTTCACCCCAAAATGAAAGTTCTCTCATTATACTGCTTTAAACTCAATACTTATTTCTTCCATGAAGCAAAGTTTACACACTCCTAAAAATACACTGTAAAAGGCCACGATTTTAATGATAAAAAAATATTTTAAAAAGCTGCAGAAAAAATATGCAACCTATTAAGAATAAGTTTCCTTATAAAGTCAATATTCCCTGCATGACACAACGGTGATGTGTTTGATGAAAGCTTCCTTTAATGACAAATTAAAAAGTTTATTTACATCATTGGAATATTTTGGTGCTTTTAAAGGGACAGTTTACCCCAAAATAAAAATTAAATCATCATTTCAAACCTTCATGAGTTTCTTTCTTCTGTTGAACACTAAAAAATATATTTTGAAGAAAGCTGGAAATTTCTTACCATTAACTCCCATAGTATTTTGGGTGTAAGGTTTGTAACCACTTAAGGGTGATTAAATAGTGAGTAAATTTTTATTTTTGGCTAAACTATCCCTTTATGTTTACCAATGTCAGTACGATTTTTTGTTTGTTTTTTTTTTTGTTTACAAACATAGTTTTTGCTAAAGTTTGAAACTAAAGATGATGCTGTGTCAACTACAGTATATTTACATTGGATCTGACAGTAATGTCACACCACATACTGTAAGTGTGAGTAACTGTTTTGAGGAACACTCACATGGTCACTATAGTTTTTTTCTGTGGAGGATGTAGTCTATCAAACATAAATGCAAACAAACTTTGGTCCATAATCTGAAAGAAAAGTTTTAAAAATATGCAACTCTATATTACAATTTTTTAAACTGTAATATTTTTAATAATAATAATAATAATAATAATAATAATAATAATAATAATAATAATTATGATTATGATAATAATAATAATAAAAACAAATTTCTTTTTTCTTTGCTGTTATGACAGTACATAGTTCTTTTGCACCATGCTAGTATTCAGCTTAAAGTGCAATTTAAAGCCTTAACTCTGGAAATTAGGTCACGTTAAGTTAATCAGGCAAGACATTGCACAATGGTGGTTTGTTCAGTAACTGATAAAAAGTGGCTAATAATATTTCAGTTTTGAAATATTCTCCAGAAGAAAAACATAATAGAAGAAATATACTGGGAACTATTTGAAAAACAATAACCATTTCATAAGATGGCTAATATATATATTTTTTTGAATTTTGTAGATTAATAAAACATTTTTTAAAAAGAGTTCGTTTTTGAAAAGTTTGATATTAAGACATAAGACATAATAAGTAAAAAATGAATCTAGTAATCTTTAAAATGCTGTTGCCGCACTGCTCTCACAGCAAACAATACTAAACCATCACAAATCAAACCAAACCATGGGGGTGGTTATTGTTACACACCTACAAAATGATGGTGTTTTTACATGTAAACATCTTGATAACATTATAAGTGGAAAAAATATTTTAAGACTCTATTAATTGCTTTCCAGCTTGGTATAAATTGTATAACATGTTCATTTATTGAATAGTTCTCTAGTGTATAATGCTGAGAGTGTAATACTGAGAGTAAGCATGAGGTATGTGTTTTAACAAAATCTGAGCACAAATGGTCATGAGACACTTTAAAACACACCAGATGCAAACATTCATGTACTATGGCTCACATGTGGTCATATAACTGACACTATCTGTTAAATTAACATTTAGCACAAATGAACTGAGATACCAGGTGGAAATATAACATTGAAGAACTAAACTGGTTGCTCTTGTCATTTGCGTTTATGATGGAGGAAGAATTGAGGACTTTAATTTAGTCATGTGCACCTATTTTAAAAATGTATCATTTTTTTCTCATTCTAATTCATTCTAAATATTTGGTCTAAAAAACCTTGAAAGGCTTGTTAATGAAACAATAGTTCAAATATAGTTTGGATGATTCAAACATTTTTGGATAGTGCCAAGAGTATAGAAAATTTAGATTATCAGAGATTAAAAATAATTCAATTTTTACAGAATTAAGATTTGCACTCTGGTTAGATTCAAATTGCATTTCGATACCCTGCACCCTACATGTGTAGTGACAGTGACGTTGAATCAAATCCAATCTAATTACATTTTTGTCACAGAAAATGTGACATCAAAAAATGATACACCTCGCTTTGTATACATAAAATCATATATTTTTTGTCATTTTTAAAAGTCAAGCAGTTTAAAAATGGCAGTTTCTAAAATTATCGAGTGAAATAACAGTATACACTGTAAAAATATCTGCAGTTTTCTGTATTTTGTGATTTATGTTTGTTTTCATTCTTTATGCAGCTGTTGACATTAATAAGTTTGAAAAATAAATGACTTTAATTGACATTTCAAATAATTTGACGTGATAACAAGCCTGCCTGGTAATAAACTGCCTGTCATTTTTCTGTTATTTTACCAACTCAATAATCTACACAGAAAAAAATCTGTGAGTTAATTTGTGGTTGTGAATTGGCTTATGGGTTGTTGATCTCTGCTCTGTCAACTTTTGATATAGAAAATCCCACGCTACAGTTTAACAAAGTGACATTTATTGATGTTTTAGTTGCTTGAAATAATATAATGTGTAAGAAATATTATACAGAGAAACAAGTGTACTGGCAGCTTTGGTTTTTGTACCGTAATATACACCACCAACCCAGACAACATATCACTTTAAATGAGTCAAAATGTTAATAAAGTCCCTTTTTCAAACTTTTCAAGGTGAAAAGTTGTTGGTAGAAGGATTTAGGCCCCATAATGCAATTTAAAAGCGTAAATAAAGAATAAAAAAACTAAACAAAACATGGATCTCAAAATATGGAGAGCTCTTAATTTACGGATATATTTTACAGTGCATATAGTATTTATTATACGATATATTGCTTCAAACTAATAAAATGTCAATAAAAATCGCTTTGCTAAAGTGCGCAGTTGAAATTTCAACATCAAAAGTCGACAGAGCAGAGGTCAAGGTCAGAAATATTAAGTTAGTACAATTTTTTACTGTGTAGTCATATATATGGTAATAATAAAGCAGTAATACAGTATAAAACAACAATAACAACAACAACAACAACACATATTTAAGTAAAACAAACATACGTGGTATATTCCTGGCTTTGACCACAGGTGATTCTCTGTCATTATCATTGTTAAACTCCACAGCAACACCAGCACACTGGACCCCTTCTGTTCTCAGAGACATCCTGCATCAATGGCAGCACCAAATTACAATCAGCCCATAAGAGTCATTCATGATCAAACCGTAAGATTTAAAGAAATGTTGACACTTTCTGTAAGTTCTGCTGCTCTATTATGTACAAATCCATTACAAATACACTCCAAAAAATATTTAGGCCTATCAAAATGGATTTATGTATTCTTATTGCATATAAAATAAGACCAAGATTTATGTATGTAATAATCTTTAAATGCAATGTGTTTTAAATGCTTCTTATTAATTCATCTATTGTGTGACGCTGCATCAGTATTGCCCCCAGATATTAGGTAAACCAATATATACAAGAAAATATACAACACAATCAATAATCTGAGAAAGAATTAAAATTGCAAAATGATCATGTATTTTATAAATATGCTATCTGTTGCTTTTATGCAAGCAGCACTTGATCTCCATGAACAAGGATAATGAATATTAAAAATAATGAATATATGCAATAATACATAATTACACTTTAGCAGAACCTGATAATCATGGTATAAGAAAAATTGCTATCCAAGGAGCATCTTGAGCTTAAGTGAATCCAAGAACATCCAGCCGTCACATGATCAATATCATTAATACTTTTTTTGGTACTTTGCATCATAATTTTTATACTGTTTTAGTTAAGCATTGTTTCTTCAGACTATCATTTTATATTATGCTCTATCGCTTATTTCGATGTGTCACAAAATGCATTGTTTACAGTAATACTTTTTCATAATTTTGCAATATTATGAATAAAGAGTGCAATATTACATGGCAATACAGGGATGTAGACAGAAACATGAATAACAAAATCGTGAGAAAGTTACAATCTTGGAAGTCCAATGTTTACACTTTGCATATTAGTTAGCGATACATTTATTTTATATTTTTACACTTTTAATCAAAGACCTGCCCTAAATTCCAAATAAATTCACGTATGACCACATGTAACATGCTTTTTTAACATGTAAAAAAGAAACAGTGCTTTACATGTGGTCGAAAATAAAAAATAGAAAAAACTATATTGTGAACATATATATATATATATATATATATATATATATATATATATATATATATATATATATATATATATATATATATATATTTTTTTTTTTTTTTTTTTTTTTTTTTTTTTCAGGATATGAGATTTTTGTCATATCGCCCAGCTCTATGACCTCAGACTTTCATATTTTGTTTATACACTTATGCATATACAAGCCAAGAAAAAAACAAAAAAACTAATACACAGGTCGAAAAAATAATAATAAAGTCACCTGATCTTTGACTCCCGGAGTCCTCCTTGCTATGAGCGCTTGATGTGTCTCAAGGTTGCGTTATCCATGTGTCCAAGGTAAAGATGCTTCCATAAGGCCTGAGTTCCAGCAGTAGCACTGTGAGGGGCTTGATAACATCAGTGCATGAGGGCACCATTGTATGAAAGTGCCAGAAAAGCAGAACGAGTCACAGGCTGACAAAAGCAGCCAGCATATTCCACAGCACGTGACAGAGAGGGGGGACAATGTCACCGTTCACCCCCTACATCACAAAAAAAGGACCATCCTGTCACTCAAGTATCACACATACACACACACACACACACACACTTGCACAGTTATATTTATGGGGACTTCCCATAGATAATGCAACACCGTTTATAATGTACAGATTGTATATTCCATCCACCTACTCCTAAACACAACCCTCAAAGGAAACAGTTAGCAATTTTACATTTTTAAAACACTTCATTCTGTGTGATTTATGATTCTTCATGGTGACCAACAAAATGTTCAAGCGATGTCAAAATGTAGACATTTGATTCTTCATAATGTAAGGAATACAACGTACACACACAAACAAAGATACTTTATTTTGAGGGGAAATTTTGCCCTTGAAACTGATTTCCAAAGAGCTTTTTTATTTTTATTTCTAAGCAAATTAGTTAATTATTTCTGGGGTTACTATCTTCCAAATATTCCAAATATTTGTTGCTTGATAACATTATTAATACAAAATGGCTGACTGCAATAGCCATGTGCGAAATGTTCCAGACATGTCTGTGCAAACCTTTTATACAATGATGTCAGTTAAGGTAAATAAATAAATAAATAAATAAATAAATAAATAAATAAATAAATAAATAAATAAATAAATAAATACAATGTATAGTGACATATGATGAATTTGCTAGTATTTTAATAGATTAAAAGTAAAATTTATATTGAGTAAAATGCAGTTTTATTCACCAAGAACCAACATGTCCACATCATGCAACAATAGAGTCAGATTGCATTGCAAGCTTCATTTTTGTAACCTGCTAGTACATCTATTCTATTTTTTCCAAAATATTTTATAAATTGTCCTATACTTTGATAAAACAAACATTTAACAGCTACATTTTAAGTTGTTACACATTTAACAAACATATGAACATAAATGTTTCTGGTTTTTCACACAAATTAAGAATAATTTCTTGTGTGCTTCAAAATGTTCCCTAAATGTTACATTTCAGATGTTGCTGTCCCATTAAAGAGAACATTCAACATGAACAAGTAGGATAAGGATGAAATCATAACAAGTTGTTGCATCATATTGCTAATTGGTTTCTGTATTTGTGTTGCTACATTTATTGTTTCTATTTATTTGTTATTGTCTTGTAGTGTCATTCTTAATAAATGACATTTACAAATAGCATAGCATGTCATAAAAAAATAATTTCATATGGTCATGCTCTTTTGTTGCATGGTGTCCACATGGTGTCCACATGTGGACAGTATTAAACTTATTAGACTTATATAAAACAGATGTTTGTACAAATTAAAATGGATTCAATTTAACCACCATATCCTATCTGTTTTAATATCTAGATTATGTTTTCCATAATTCATACATGAAGGAGTTAAAAGTGACACACATATACAACAACTGTGTAATGTGTACAAATGATAAAATGAAAAAAAAATAGCTAATTAAAAGGAGGGCTGCAATTATTTCTATTTATTTAAGAATGAAAAGAAAATAAGAAGGTTAAAGACCTATTTTGAAAGAAAACATTTTAGATATTATCTTATTAGCATTAAAAGTAATTTAAGTTTGCTATTAAGAAAAAATGATGATTGTAGTATTGTAGTAGAAACGTTGTAGTACACTATCAGAAAAAAATGGTACAATGTTGTACCAAAGAAGGGACAAACTCTTGTCACTGCAGTACCTTTTTATGGAACAGAATTGTATCTTAAGGATATGATTTGTACGATGGGAAACCAAAATATGCCTTCGGTTTTTAAAATCTACAGATACAAAATTGACCTTCATCAAAGGTACAAATCTGATCCATGAAGGTATCGCTACAGTGACAAGACACTTTGTACCTTAACAGTGTCAAATGTGTTCCTTCAAGAACTATTAAAATGCATTGTGCTCTATCCAAAATGTGTCAATTTATTTTCAGTAAATATAAACCATCAAATACATTTATTAAACAATATTTTAAAATGTGTTTCTTTTTGTGTAAATGGACCTTTTCCATTTAAAGAATGAAAAATACTTTCCCATAAATCAAAATATCTGTTTTTTTGCTAAACATTTCACAACACTTTTCACAAAAATGTTACAGAAATACATTATCCTATGTACAATATAAAATATTTTTTTCTCCAATTTCACACAATATCTTTGTAATCACTTAAAAGTTCATTTAATGTACTTAATTTTAAAACAGAAATAAAATTATGCAAAAATATTGTAACGAGATATGCACAAAATTTCATTTGTTTTACAATACTAAAATGTCTGCATGAACAGTCTGCATGTGCAGGACTTTACAGCTCATGTGCGTAGTGGAAAGCAAACGCCAAAAGGTGTAGATATCAACAATAAAACTGTATTTATCAGAAAATGCTCACCAAATGTTTATTAAAAATGCCTTAAGTGTTTAGTTTATATAGTACCTATAGTTTTGTTTTTTACCAGATGTTTTGTATTATAGAATAATAACGAATGAGTTTGAGTTTCTTTAAACATATTCTTTCAAATGATGATTCATGTTTTAACATTGAAATCACTTTGTCTTTCCAGTCATATTTATTTTCATAGTTATTGTAATAAAGAAGCTGTCCAATACTTATTTACCTTTTTTATGAGAACAATTGTGTACCTTCATCTTAATTGCACCATAAAAGGTACAGCCCGGTATCATAAGAGGTCTTTTCTGTATTATACAAGGTACAACTTTTACAAAGGTATAAAAGTGGACATTAAAGGAAAAGGAACATTATTTGTACTACCGTGTACCTTTTTTTCTGAGAGTGTAGTATAAAAAGTGTGTAAATGCGTGCTGACAGATGTAAACATACAATGTACCTACAGAAACTACACATGGCAAATTATGTTAACATTAACTGTAGTGAGGAAGAAAGATGTGTTTGTTGTTGTTATTTTTAACATTATACTTCAGTTTAAATATAACTTATTTCATTCAGATTATTAAACACATTCAAGGATTATGCTACAGCTGGCCCAAACAGCTCACCCTCTTATGGGCAGATTTAGTTCACAAACAAATGATGGTTGTAACTTAAATAAGATTTTATTTATTTAAAAATAGTATCGGTTGCTTTTTTGAGTGACTTGTGATTTAGTGAGTCAGCTAAAGGTCACACTGACGACACGTCAAACTGAAGACACTTGTCACATTTAAGAGTCTGTTACAAATGGATTTATTACTTATTCTTTTCAATATGAACTGTCATAGTTTATCAAAGATGTGCAAACCCCTCGCTGCACTTCAGCTGCCACATTTAGCAAACCTTTTATTTAGGGGTGTAACAGTACATGTATTCGATAATGAGTTTTAATGTGCAGGTTTAAAACTAATGCTGCAAAAACTAGAAGGCCTACACTTAAATAACAAAAGTGTTTTTTTTTTTCCCCAATATTTATTCTATTTGCACCCGTTTTATTTTATTTTCTATTTTAATTTGATGTCATTTTTGGTCTTAATTTCAAGCACACACACTGAAACATTAATAAAACTCCTGACATACTTATTAAATGCCAAAATGTCAATTTACTGATATTTCTATTTGTTTATTTTATTGCCATGTCATTATTATGCAGATTAATTTTTTGTAATCAGTTAACAATCAATCAAAACAATGATATGATTATTATTATTGTATAAAAAGGTTTTATAGCAGTCATTTACGAAGTACTGTTTTTAATGATAAGGGTGCAACACCTTGAACTTTTCAGATTGACACATATAATGAACATATAATGAATGCTCTTTGCACTTCAGATAACACTGTAAACATTTGTGATAAGGTCCCGGTTTTTATCATTATTTGACTTTATGGTTAATGTTGAATTCAGCATTTTCTAATTTATTTTATAATGATAAATGTTATTATAAATATCATTATATTATTAGTTTAATTATTTAAACTAACATTGTAAATAAATTAAATGCCATTAATTTTTTTTTTTTTTTTATGTAGGTATGCATGCATGTATGTACAGTACACTGTAAAAAATGCAGGGTTCCACACAATTCATTCATGTTGTCCCAACATAAATCTGGTTAACTTAAAAAAGTGAACTTAAGACTTTTAACAAATTTATGTGGATTAAACATAAAAAAATTTAGTTGTCCCAATGAAATCTCACGAATTGTGTTGTTTCGGCAAATTTTAAATAAGTAGTTTGAACAAGTAAATAACATTTTTTTTTAGTGTATGCATGTATGTATTTTTGTATGCATTTCTTTTTATTTTCTTTCTTTTTTATTTAGCTAATGTTAGCTAAATGGACTTTAGTTTTCATAAAATTATGTGTGTTAACTTTGGTCTGCAAATTAGTATGTATTGTTATTAAACATATACACATAAAGAGTTCAGATGCCAAAGCCTCAAAGCCTCAAAGCCTCAAAGCCTCTGAAAATTTCTTCTAAGATTATGATTTTTCTCAGATTCCTACATTTATGTTCACTTATTTCACATTCAAGGCAATGAAAATAGTATATTAATTGACATACAAGGGAAATTACTCGACTTTCACATTCAGAAAATTTCAAATGGAACTTTCTTTTGCATCTAAACTCGTCATATAGTATACATTGTTGTATTTATATTTTATACATTAGTATTTTATACAACTTAATAATCATAAGAGGATCATCACTAAACACTAGGGCCACTGATCTTTTGGCCTCTTCAAATAGATGTGCTTTATTTACGATGTTACTTACAAAAACAGCCTACTTGTTCAAAAACACACATATGGTGCAAAAACAAAGAATGTAAAACATACAACAATTTTATTATGTAGTTTTATAGCATAATGTATCACTTTTATGTTAACGTCTTGACACTGATAAAAGCATTATGTATTTGTTTGAACATTTAAAGAGGATAAGTCCTCTCTAAATACAATTTCTTAAACTTCTTTTTTTGTAAGCTACTGACAACCTTCACAGGAAAGCAATATATTAAAAATATATATATATATTAATTTTATATTATTTAGTTGAATTAATTTGTATTTATATGGTTAAAAATCACCATGGTATGACAACAGTTCATCAATGTACCATCCCAAATCTGAAAATAGTTGTTACAGTATAGAAAACGCAAACATAAAAAGAAAGAGATTTCCAAATTAGCTTTGACTTGTATTTCATTGCAGACAATATGAAAAGAAGCATCCAAGTAAAGTCTAGTCCTTCAGGAGCATAGATCGGCAGAGGATTGCTGGTTTGCAAACAAATATATGAGAAAATTATTGAAATTTTTAAAAACAATGTTCCTTATAAAAAGATAGGAAGATATTTGGATATTTCACCTTCAACAGTCCTTAACATAATTAAAAGTTCAAAGAATCTGGAGGACTTTCAATGCATAAATGACAAGGGCACACTAAAAGCCCTAATGTTGTCTTTACTTAAACAATTAAGTAAAGTTGACTGAACATAACTTAAAATTTAACATTTTGGTCCTATCAGTTAAAAATATGAGCTAATTTAACTTATGTACCATGAAAATGCATAAACTTAAGATTTCAAGTGTAGTGAGCTCAAAATTATAAGTAACCATTTGAAGAAAAAAATAGGTAATTTTCACTAATGTGGTCTTGACTGTAAAATTCAAATATGTGCAACCTTTTAAGTACAAGGTCTTTTTAAAATCAGAAAACAAATGGCTTCAGGAATTCATCATAATGTGAATAAATGGCTACTTATTTGTTGTTTAAAATGTATTTAATTATTAATAAACTGGTCACTGATTCGGAGTAAAAAAACATTGAGCGCGTTGAAATATGTTGATCTACTTTTCTGTTGATTTAACGACTTGCAGATAACTGAGGAATGAAACTTCATAATGATGGTATCCAAAACGTCAAATCTTATTCAGACAGCATACCAATACATTTTCCAAACATACAGTTATCTGGACAATAAGGAAGTCCTTAGGCTGAGCTTAAAACGCAAGGTTTCCCAACTAGGACTTCACAATACAAACTGTTTGAATTAGCTCCAAGAAACCATGGCTGTTTCTTAATATGCATTCTTCAGCGGTCTTGCGTCCTCGTGTAACGTCATCATCAGCTGCCAAAGTTCAGTTCCAATACTCAAGACCGGAAGAACAGAGGTGTGAAACTTCCTGGATGTGATCTTGATATCATGGACGCACTGATGCAGACTTGAGCGCCGAACTTGCTCTAGAAGTCCCAGAAATCATTGCGACTGGAGGTGGAAAGTGCAGCATTTTTTTTAGATTTATTATTAAAGTTTAGAGATGTCACTTATTTACCTCAGGAGTTTCCCTTAATGAAACGGTAAAAGTAAACATTACCATGGACATCTTAATAAAGGAATGAACACATTAAGGGTGTTTGTTTGCTGAAATTCTTATTAAAATTGGTTTTATTTATAATGTGCAACGTAATTTTATATTGTTTTTACGCATGGTATATATTTTGAAAAGGGGAAAACAATAAATCATTGTATGAATGCTTTAATGTTTAATAATTTTCCATTAAAAAACGCGTCAAGGTCATGTGACCATTAGAAAGAACGCAGCATCTCATTCCTCACAGGACGCGTTTTCTGTTCTCGTGGTCTCCCGAGTTCGTTCTTCCAGGGACACTTGGCAAGATCGGTCTCCACAAGAACGTTTCTGCGTTCTTGGAATTGAGAAATAGCCCATGCGTTCCCTCTACCACAACTGAATCTCTTCTTCATTCACCCACTCACCTATTATACATTCCATGTGTCTGACCAGTGCCCTTTAGTGTCCTGTAGTTCCATTAAAACAGCATTTTTATTTCCATTATTCCATGGATAACAAAAAAAAAAAAAAAAAAAAAAAAGCACTGAAAACCCTAATAAGTTGACTGAACTAAATTAATCGAGTGAACTGAACAATTTAAGTATAGTCTACAAAACCAGCAAGTTAAATAAACTTAAATATGAAAGATTTGGGAGACTCCATTACTCAAATAAATTGAGGCAACGAGTTTACTCAATTAATTTAGTTCAATCAAATTATTAGGGTTTTCAGTGCACAATAAGCTGAACTAACGTGATCTCCAATTCCTCAGATGGCACTGCATCAAGAATTGTCATTCATCTATAAGCGTACTGTTGCCCACATCAAGACTTTTATACAGGAGGAATAGGACAAGTTCCTAAACGTCTTTTAAGTGCTGTGAAAAGGAATGACAACCTTACAAAGTGGTAAATGCTTTACTGTCCCAACGTTTTTTGAAATGTGTTGCAAGAACTAAAATTGAAATACGTGTTTATTTAAATAAACACAATAAATGATGTGCTGTTGTTTTGTCTGCAATGAAATACAAGACAAAGTAAATTTAGATATCATTTCTTTCTATTTTTATTTGCGTGTTCCATACTGTCCCAACTTTTTCTGATTTGGGGTTGTTGTAAATAAATGTGCCAAGGTGAGTCATTTTGGGTTTGGTCAGCATGTGATTGTTAGACCAATGAAGTGCGAGCGGCCCGACTATCTAACGACTCTCATTTTGATGGGTATGTGGTGTTCATTTGGGCTTTTTGCTTCCTGGCATACCGGCTTCTATGACGTGCTCGTTTTTGTTACCCGTTTGCGTTGAGGTAGGGTAAGATGACTATTTTGTATTATTGTGAATGGGTTGAAACTGTGGTGAATGTGTGCTATCTGTCGTTGAATTTTGTTTGTTTTGGTATGTTGATTTATATTCTGTTTTGATGATTTATCCATGTTTTGTGTATTATGATATTTTGTTAAAGAGTTTATAATTGTTTATTTTGCTGGTACTCTTTTCGAGCTCATATTTGCTTAGCCCTTTGTGCAGTGAAACCAACATCCTGAAGTAATCACATTGAGTGTCTGGTAAAAAGGAATTTATTATTATTATTATTATTATTATTATTATTATTATTATTATTATTATTATTATTATTATTATTATTTTGTGCAGTTATTTGTTTTCTAGTGCCACATTCAGAACATGTGATACACCTTGAATTATATACTGCAATCTCAAATTCTTCAGTGGTGTCTCAGTCAGGAGTCAGATGTTTCCTGGTTCCTATTTAATATTAGCAGAATAAAATGCACAACACAGTCATGATGACTGATTTCAAAATTCATGCCTAATTAAAGACAAATAATTATGCACAAATGGTTAAACGAGGCAAATTATTGGCATAGACAAATATTTATTGAACTTGTCGAGAAACATGGCCAAAATCCTTTATCAGAACATATATTTTGAGGAAGACTGCTTGGGTGAAACATTTAAAAATCCAATTTAATGCCATTATTTGTAACAAAAATAAATACACTTATCAATATATTAAAGCACAAAAACATGTCTGCCACATACCACCATCAAATATGGCACACAATTTTCTTATAATCTTTATTTTTTTATCTCTTATTTTGCGTTATTAAAATGTGTGTAAAATTGCAAATGCTTTAAATTATATGTAACCAATATAAATTAATCTCTCTAATTCAGTAAGCCCTAATTTAGTATCTCAGCTTTATCCATACTGTTGGTAAATTAATTAATTAAATTAAGTAAATTAATTAGTTAATGGAAAATTGAAAACTGGAAGCTGAAACCACTGTAACATTTTACAAGCACAGTTTGAAGGGCAAAAATTATAGCAATATTCTGCAAATTCCAGAAAAGGCTTTTATCTATGTGTGGCCTCTAAAATGATGACGTAGCAGATTCAGTTAAATCTCATGTATACAACTTTTGGTCAAATTTCTCAGTCTTTTGTGACTTCACTTCTTCATCATGCATATGGACTTTGTAAGATATAGAATCTAGTTGTTGGATTGAAGCACTGGGATGTTTTTTGCAGCAATAGTCTCGAATTGCTCTGAAAACAGCAGTTCCCGGTACAGCCAAACTAGGAACCCCAGCCAGCAGAAAGATTATTACGTAGATCCACGTTGGATATGGCTTCTTCTCTAGAGTTGGGAAATTTTCCTGTGAATAAGAACAAAGTCCTTTAATAACTTTGAAGGTTGACGCTTTGCATGCTACAGTCTTTTTATAATGAGTATCAAAATATGGTTGAGGTCCCCATGTTATGCTTGTTTTAGATATGTTTAATACAGCTGTTTGTAAAAAACAAACAAAAAAAGCTAAATTGTAAAGATCAAACTGCACTGAAAAAAATGAATCGTTGGATTTATTATTTTTTTAAGATAAGTGGTTGCAAACATTAGGCTGAAATTAAACAAACAAATTAAGTTGAACATTATTAAATTAGTTTGTTTCAATTCAGCCCATATTAGTTGTTTGCAACCACTTACCTTAAACAATTTAGTAAATCCAATGGAATTTTTTTTTTCAGTGTGTACACCAAATTAAGTTACTTTCTCTAAATTTAAAAAACAAATTCTGAACTTTCTAAAATAAATCACCAGTAATTTAATTCAATAACAAAATATTTCGGCCTGTTAAGTTACTACATACACTTAAAAAATATTTTTTAAACTTGTTTAAACTACTTATTTAAAATGAGCTGAAACAACACAAATCTTGAGATTTTACTGGGACAACTTAATTTTTATTGTTCAATTCACATAAATTTGGTAAAAATGTTAACTTAATCGATTTGATTAAAATGAGCTGAAACAACACGATTCTTGAATTGTTTTGGAGAGACAACTTAATTGTATTATGTTCAATCAACTTAAAATTGTAAAAAAAAAACAAAACAAAAAAAAAAACGTATAAGTTAACTTTATACCCAATACAAATTGATTGTGTGGAATCCAGCATTTCCACTGTTTAGGGATGGTTGATTGTGTGATTGTGTGTCCTATATGAGACAAACGGCTGGTATCAAGTTCCAAAAGTTCTGGTATTGGAGGGCATGCAATTTCTGGACTTTCTGGTAGGGGGCTAGTCAGGAGTGCGTTTCCGAAAACCATCGTTAGCCAACTAAGGTCGAAAGTTCCATAGTTACAAACATAGTTGATTTGGCGTTCCCAAATTTATCGTTCAAACGAACATTCGCTAACTGCACCGCCACTTGTATGCTTGCAACTACACCTCTGGAGCTGTAGTTAGAAACATATTTCCTGGCTGTGTTCTATTCCCAGTTATCCCCATATGGCCTATTCATTTAGAACATTCTGACATTTAATCTTGGAATTATAAAACAAAACAGAAATGCCAAATGACCCAGCGACCTTTTAGCTGTGAGGGGATTGTGCTACCCACTGCACCATCGTTATAAATAATAAAGAATAATTTACATTTCTTAATAAATAGCCTCATTATCTATGTATATGATTTATATATGAGATTCGAATATGTGTTATGTTTTGTAAGTAATTTAAGAATAGAATAGTTTTAGAATAGAATATGTAATGTTCTCAATAATATTTGTAAAGGAATCACAGGCCCTATATGTGCCATTTACATATATTTCAATCAATATGGAAAACGAGTGCATGTTTTTACCAAAGCTAATATTGGATTTCTTTTTTTAATGCGTTTGCATGTAAAACAATATAATTTGCACAAAGAAATGATGGGGTTCTTCTCTAAAGAAGTTGTTACCACCCCGTTTAGAGCATCATTATGGGTGTTTTACGTTATAATTAACGTGGTTCAAACAATGAATCTGCGACAGAGCAACTACAGCATTTGGGAAACACTCGTCACTTCATCATTCATTTCTCAAACAATGCATCGTACTATGATAGTTCAGCCGCGAGTTACGTCATTGTTTGGGGAACGCACCCTAGTTAGAGAGTTGTGTGGCTTGTTGCATATAATTTTACAACTTGATTAAGTCATCATAGAGACCAAGGCAGAATGAATCCTAGCATGGATTCCTTTTTAGTAGGGAGTGAGTAGATCTGCTTCCTTCTATCCACTATAGTTACTGTCAGAGTTCTAAACTGTTGTCTGTGGATGATATGTGACATAACTGGACACGTTTGGAAGTGGTGAGCACTCTGGTAGTGACTTGTAAAACTGAAAAAAAGAGTTGATTATGACACTGAATTGCATTTCATAAGGATTTGTCCAACAACAATGCTTTACCAGACAGAAGAGAAAAGAGGAAGTTTTTTTTGGAACATTCAGTCTGGATTTTTTATGGTTGCATTTTGATGTAGAGATTTACACTTCTACTACACTCAATGCTTTAATGCATTGACAAGCACATTGAAGGGAATGACAGGTGTAGGGGGTTTTGTGGTAGTGTGGTTTGGTCTGGTCTTCTGTCACAATCGTGCAGTGCTGGTTAAGTAATGATAATGTCTTTACTGTTTTTAAGTGGAGTGTATGTTATGAGGGGTGGGGTTATTAATTATTAGCCCATAACTAATGTTTAAACTAATGTTCGAGTCCAGTCGAAAGTAAATGCAACTGAGTTGGATTTGACTCAGGTCTAATTTTATTCAGTTTATTCTAAATTAATAAAAATGTTTTATATATGCCGGATTAGGCTTTTAAGCACTTTATGTTGATCACAAATTTAGCTTTGATTTGTGTAATTTACATGTCAAGAAGATACTGTTTTTTTGTTTTCAACCAAATAGCCTGTTTTTCCACTATATTACAAGCAAATCCATGTTACTTGTTATTCAAAAGCAGGAAACTGACATCACCGCCTCTGTTGGTATCACAGTTCATGCAAGTGTGGCAATGACTGTGTGTTTTCTGACCGATGTTTTCTTTAGTCATCCAATCACAACAGAATTGTCCATCTGACTAATCATAACAAAACTGGCCCCCAGAAAGAAGTAGTTTAGAAAACTGGATCCAAAAAAGAACCAATTGAGAAACTACAGTAAGAGAAAAAAATGTAAGTTACAATGGATTTTATGATAAATAAATATTATTTTTAACCTTGGATGTACTGTATGTAAACATATTGTTAGGGGACCCCCGAAACAAATTACTGTACACTGTAAAACATACCCGTAAATTAGCAGTTTTACATATTTTGTGATACATGTTTTCCCCCTGTTTATTTATGCTTTTGAATTGTGTTGTGGGACCTTGAAAGAGTGACTTTTATTAACATTTTTAATAGTTTACCATGATATATTGGTGTTGTAGTTAACAGTACAAAAACCTCGTAATAAACAGCCAGTAATTTTCTGACTTATTTCTGTATGTATTATTTCTTAGACATATTATTTAAAACTACTAAAATGTCAATAAAAGCCACTTTGTTAAACTGTATAGTTGAATTATCAACATCCAAAGTTGACAAAGCAGAGATCAAAGTCCCACAACACAACTCACAACCGTAAAAAAATAGAAAACACTTGTGAATCACAAAATATGGTTAATAAAACTGTTAATAAAACATCATAGGAGAATTTTAATAATTTAATAAATGTTCAAGTCACCGATTCAGGATCCCAAGCGATGTAGAAGATTTCCTTGGTGACAGTTGTGGAAAAGTAAAAAACGAAGATGGCCAACATGATGAGGGGGCTTATGAATCTCCATGTGGCTTGCCAGAAGATGTTAGGTTTGTGTCCTATCATGAATATCAGGTCTTCATTGAACCTGTTCAAAAACAGGAGATAACATCATATATTGCTGATTCATGTGAGCTTTATCTAAACCATAAACACATAAAATCATTGTTTAGTCACTGTAAAAACATCCATGAGTTGCTGATATGTGAATACGTTCATCTACGTTATCTTCTTTAACCTGTCTAGGTCCTATAACCAGTTCCCAGTTTCTTGAATATGGAGTCTTGTAGGATAAAAATCAGTTGGCCTCCAACTTACCTGTCAATGCCATAAACATACACGACTCCAATCATCTCAGAGAAAGCAATGATGAGGAGTGGAATAGAGCCAGCAAAGCTGTCAAATAGGGCCAGCCAGTAGTTTCCTGAGCCCTGGACAAATATCAGCCCCACCAGACAGCACACCAAGCACGTCACACCTGCCATGAATAATGGAATCAGAAATGTAAAGCATTTCTAAAAAAAAAGAATAAAAAAAATCACAGTTAAGTCCTTCATAAAATGGGTTTCATGGGGTGTCATCATCTCAAAAAGGCTATTCACACTTTAAAGAGTTCAGCTTGGGTAATTATGAACCAGGGACACTCAAACTCTGTTTTGCTTCAACCCCAATTAGAAACACCTGAACCAGCTAGCTCTTGCTAGCTTTTTTTGCTAGCTAGCTCTTGCTGGTTTGTCTCCTCACTATCATCATTAATTTTATTACTTCTACTTTTGTTACCATTCTTAGTATTACTGTTCTGACTTGTCCTCCTTTTATCTCCTCATTATGATTATCATAAGTATTTCTGCCTTGGTCATTATTCAGGTTGCTGCCGTTGTTGTAACAGTGGTAGTAGTGATTGTAGAAGTAGTTGTGGTTGTTGAAGTAATAGTTGTAGTAGTATCAGTAATGGTAGATGTCATTTGGTATAGTAGTATCCGAATTAGTAGATGTTGTAGTAGCAGTAGTTGTCATTGGTGTAGTAGTATCAGAAGTAGCAGATGTTGTCAATGCAGATGTTGTAGTATCGGTAAATGTTGTTGAAGTAGTATCAGTTGTAGTAGATGTTGTAGTAGTATCATTAGTAGTAGTCATTGTAGTAGTATCAGTTGTACTAGACGTGGTAGTAGTTTTTTTCTGTCTATTATATATATATATATATATATATATATATATATATATATATATATATATATTATATATATAATTTTATTTTATTTTTTTTACAAATGAATAATACGCAGGTTAGTATATGCTTTAACCAGCCAGTTTAGTTTCTGTCAGCTTTGCGTTTTTGGCTGTTTGACATCATCTTGTGACTGAATACTGGAGTGTATACTAATACTCCATAAGCTGTCTTCGTTTCTGTCAGCTTTGTGTTTAATTAAATATTTAATTAGCTATTTTGGCTCAGAACAAAGTTTTGTGTCTGTGGTGCGGGATGTGCATAAGGACCAGAATTGAAAACGGCTGTATTAAAAGTTTCCAGGCAGTTGTATTGAAGAAAGTTGGAGCTAAACTCTGCAGGACACTAGCTCTCCAGGATCGAGTTTGGGAACCACTGTTCTAAGCCATAGGTAAAGGGAATCCTGACAAAACTGCTTCACACTGCTCACAATTTATCAATGAATGCTAAGCATGTATATAATAATATTTCAAACTAACCCTAAAGATATGCTGTGACCAGTCCAAGATAGCACTACAAAATAGTTAATCCAATCATCAAACGATTCAATTCAAGAATTCAAGCTCAATTCAAGTTCAATTCAAGAATTAAAGGAATACTACCACTTTAAAAAATAGACAGATTTTACAACTCCCATAAACAGTGGAGTTTTACCATTTTTTAATTCATTCAGCTGTTCGCTGCCTAGAGAGTGCACTTTTAGTTTAGCTTACCATAGATCAGTGAATCAGATAAGACCATTAGCATCTTGCTCAAAAATGACAAGAGAGTTTTAATCATTTTCCTATTTAAAGTGTGATTATTCTGTAGTTACATTGTTTAGTAAGACTGGTGGAAAATGAAAAGTTGCCTTTTTCTAGGTCAATATGGCTTCTCTTATTTCAGCTTAATAGTCAAGGATTGGCATTGGATTAATACCTGAAATAATTTCCTTAGGCCAGCTTTTGGGGAAGATGCCTAGGTCCTGCAGGGGAACCAGAACACCCTCAATGTTGCCAAACATGGAGGACAAGCCAAGGCAGAAGAGCATGATGAAGAACAGGACGGACCAGAGTGGAGACAGTGGCATCTTGGTGATTGCCTCAGTGAACACAATAAAGGCAAGACCCGTTCCTTCTACACCCTGTGAAAGTGTCCAAATTTACTGGTTTATAACATTTGCCTATACAAAGAAAGGAATGATGTATGTTTAGTTATTGAAATATTTATATTATCTAAACTCATATAGGATTGAGAAGATAGATTCTTCAATTAAAATCCCATGTGTTCATTTATAAACTAAGGATTTTATTCCAAACTGTCACACTTTTTTAAAGGTACAATTATCGTGATTAATAAACCTTTAACTATTATTTTTTGCATCAAACTTCTAATTTGCTGCTTATTATAGTTCTAAAGGGGGTTAGAATTAGATATTAGTTAGGATTAGGGATAAAGAATAAGATAATCAGAATATATATGCTTTATAAGTACAAATAAACAGCCAACTTCTAAATAGTTAATAATGAGAATAGTTAATAATGAGAACTGATACACAATGCAAGTTAAATGAGTATAGTTTAAGCTACAAAAACAAGATTTTCTGATGACATAATGTTTTGGTAACTTAAAATCCTAGTGTATTATGCATTAAAATGCACAAGTAGTTATTAGTTAAAAGTAATAACTCATAACTCTAGTAAGAGTTATTAGTTATGAAAGAACTAAACCATTACAAATATAAGTCTATCTTATTATTAGATTTAATTATATGTTATTTAAACCATAATTAATGCATATTAGTGCACTTGTATTATAAAATTGGGTTTCATGCAGTGTTGTGATATCAAAAAGGCTTTTAAAGTGTTAAGCTTGTGTAATTATGAACAGGGGATGCCTGATCTCTGTTTTGCTTAAACACCAATTATACACACATGAACCAGCTAATAACTCTAGTAATAGTTATTTGTTCTGAAAAAAACTAAACCATTCAATAATGCTTCCTGCATTACAAATATAATCTTATTATTACATTTAATTATATGTTAGTTAAGCAATAATTAATACATATTAGTGCACTAGTATTATAAAATTATCCATGTTTTTGTGTTACTGGCCTGGCGTTCACACTACAGCATTTTAGCTGTTTATGCAAACAAATTTCATCTGGACATGATTATTTTTTATTTTTTTCATTTAAAATTTAGTTAAGTCTTAGCATTACTTTTTTACTGGAAAAGACAGCTTTTACTGTAGTATATATAAAGGTACTTCCCTCAGTATCATGATGTACATAATTGGTACACTGTAAAACCCAAAAAGTTAAGGTGACTCTAACCATTTTAGGAAACCGATTGCAACAAACCATTTAAGTTCAAAAACTAATCCAAATGAGTACTGTGAACTTAATCTATTAAAGTAAATGAAGCAATTTCAGCACAGTAAAATACAATAAATGAAGAGAACTCAAACCAACTGAGTACTGTAAAACCCAATAAGTTAAGGCAACTCAAACCATTTAAGGAAACTGATGGCTACAAACCATTTGAGTTAAAGAAAAAACTAATCTATGAGTACTGTGAACTTACTCCATTTAAGTTGAAGTAATGAGGTATTTAATTAACTCTTTACCTTCAACACTGAGTTCAAAACTCTTTTCAAATGAGTAGCACTTTCAGAAAATTTTGAGTTATCTACACGCATTTCATTTGATAAAGTTGACTGTTTTGAAGTGTATTGCTAGTACTTAATAAAAATTTAATATGATTAATGATTTATAAATAAACATCCCTCAGATATCCTTCAGTCCTATACTGTACCTCACTAAGAAAGTTGTTTAGATCACAGGTCTTAAGGCTGAGGCTGCTGATGATGTCAGGGCTTGTAGAATTAAGGCTCTGAAAAACGTCTTGATAGTTGCTTTGATTGATGAATCCCTCTGGCAGGTCAAATGTGTTCAGAAGAGTCAAAATGTTCCTGCAGAACAAAAGAAGGATTATTGCTTTAATGTTTGAACGAATAAATCAAGTTTAATACTTTAAGAATGGTTCATGTGTTACATATCATGGAATGACAACATTTAACAATCTTTGGTAATTTATAAATATAAGTAAACATATACTGGTGTTATGCTTCATATCTGCTTCCTTACAAAAAAGTTCCCAGTTGCTTTAACATGTTAGAACATTAATGCATTAACTAACATTAATTATCACTATTTTGATTCCCCTTTCGGTCCCACTTTATATTAAGTGCTTGCTTTAAAAATGAGTACAATGTACTTATTGTGCTCATATATTGTGTGACACAACACTTATGGCATTATTGAGGTGAGATACATTAAGATTAGGAACAGGTTTGGTGGTATGGGTAGGTTTAAGTGTGGCTTCGGGTGTAAGGGATAGACCAACAGTGTAGTTATACAGTAAATGTCATTACAAAAATGAAATACAGATGTAATTGTATGCAAATAATTTTCAAATATAAGTACAATGTAAAACGTGCATGTACCCAATACTTGTAACCAAACGGTTCATTTAAATCAAGGGTGCCCAAACTTTTTTTGTATAAAAGGACAAAAGCCAAATATCATTGAGAGCTATGGCCCAAAGGTAAATATACAGAGCTATATTACATCAAAGTTGCCATGTGAATATTTCCTAATTTATTTAATAAGATTTAAAAGTAAATAGAAAACATTACTTTAAAACATAACTAATGGTGTATAAAAAGATAACATTTTAATAAAACATAAACAATCACATTTATAACAAAGTGGAGTTCAATGATCAATACACTAGTCAAGCAGAATCTGCCTTTTGCCTAGATTTGTCCTCTATCCATCAGGTTACGGTATGTACATTTAAACTAAATCTGATTAATTTACACCGTTTAATTGAAACATTTAATTTCAGTTAGCTTTTAACAATAAAGCAAACAAACAAAAGATTACATCAGATTTGAAATGACAAAATCATGCCCTCTCTTCTTAGATGGGATGGCGGCCGAAGGTTACTATGATATTAAATAAGGCCACCTTATATAAAGTAGGACCCAAAGTTTTATTTTAATATTGGAGCAAAGCTGAATTTGACATTAGCCGAGATTAATAATGCTTCAGAAGTACTGCATCTTTCATTGCTAGTTAATGTAGTTACCTTCTGAAACTTTATTGCAACCATAACATAAAGTAACCCAACATTTGCAAATGAATCGAAAGTGTTGTTCATAGATTGTTCACATTATCTATTCCATAACTATGGTGACATTTAAAAACTTGGAGCTGAGAGATACCAAATTAATCCTTTGATAAGATGCCCTTTCATGGTAACAACAACTGAGTCACTCAAGTCCTCACACTTATCTGCGCGGAATGTCATGAACCACAATGTTCTCCCGAAACAGAAGGTCAGATGGAAATGTTGTGACACTCGTAAACACTTACCCGTTCATACAGTCATCAAATCTCTCTGTTGCTCTGAAACCAATGATGCTGTA
Organism: Danio aesculapii; assembly: GCF_903798145.1. Taxonomy (NCBI): domain Eukaryota; kingdom Metazoa; phylum Chordata; class Actinopteri; order Cypriniformes; family Danionidae; genus Danio; species Danio aesculapii. Next base: position 46,624,809 of record NC_079450.1, on the reverse strand, counting down.
GATGACAGTGGCCGCATAGATGGAAGTGAACGCATTAATGACAGAGATGATTACTGCATCTTGCTCACAGTTATTGCTGTTGGGAAGAGAAAATACATACAGTATTTGACTGAAGGATTTGTACTGCAGGTTTCTGCTGTTCTTGAAAACTGACTGTGAGAATGAATCTCACACAAAAACTCAAAAAATTTATATCACATTGATCTAAAAAACTACTTTCCTTCCACAGGGCATACTAGTTCCCCCCAACCCCCCCCCCCCCCCCCCCCCCCCCCCCCCCCCCCCCCCCCCACCCTCCTTTTCACATTTATTTTGTTTCTCGTCAAAATTTACCAGCCAAAGAAACAAAGTCTTATAAATCTCCTATATTACTACCAAATATTGGATTCACTTTTTTATAATTGTGCTTTCTTTTTATTTTATTTTAAAGCTGGTGATTTGTATGCCTCGCTGATCCGAAGTTACACACCTCAAAGCTTTTTTATTAGACTTTTTTATGCAAACTTATGATAGTCGTTAAGTAGTACTTAAGTAGTTCCAAAATACATTTACAGTCCATTTATGCATTTGGCAGATACACTCACCGGCCACTTTATTAGGTACACCTTACTAGTACCCGCTTTTGCCTTCAGAACGGCCTTAATCCTTCGTAGCATAGATTCAACAAGGTACTGGAAATGTTCCTCAGGGATTTTAGTTTATATTGACAGGATAGTGTCATGTAGTTGAAGCAGATTTGTTGGCTGCACATCAATGTAACAAGTGGTTATTTAAGTTACTGTTGCCTTTCTATCAGCTCGAACCAGTCTGTCCATTCTCCTCCAACCTCTGGTACTAACAAAGCATTAGCGCCCACAGAACTGCCACTCACTGGATATTTTCTCTTTTTTGGATTATTCTCTGTAAACCCTAAAGATGGTTGTGTGTGAAATTCCCAGTAGATTAGCAGTTTCTAAAATACTCAGACCAGCCTATCTGATACCAACAACCATACCACGTTCAAATTCACCTAAATCACCCTTTTTTCTCCATTCTGATGCTCGGTTTCAACTGCAGCAGATCGTCTTGACCCATGTCTACATGCCTAAATGCATTGAGTTGCTGCCATTTGATTGGCTGATTAGAAATTTGCATTAACAAGCAACTGGACAAGTGTACCTAATAAAGTGACCAGTGAGTGTATTTTGTAGGCAGCTGTGTTGTAAGAGTGGGAGAAAAGATCATTCTAAGTAATCGATTGGGTGTGTCTCAGGAATTTTTATTGGGACCTTGCCTATTCAGCTTAAACAGATAATTCACCATCAATCGACAAACATTTGCAAAAAGTAAAGAGCAGACACCTGTTAAAAATATGTACACAAATAGTTTAGCTGTTGCTTTTTCAATGCAAAGATGGCATATGGAAATCATGAAAAAAGTTGTCTAATTTTTTATTATTAATTATAAAGATCTAATTTAATGTAGACCTGTTAAATCTGTTTAGAGAAGAGATTTCATTGTCAAATATAATTCCTTTAGCCAGTTTATTTTATTATTTTATTAAAGATTATCTTAAATGTGATTTTTTTACATCTGCCCATCAGGCAATTTCAGCAAAAACCTTAAAAAAGGCAGGTGACATGGTTGCTCAGTGGTTAGCACTGTCGTCACAGCAAGAAGGTCGCTGGTTGTTCCGGTTGGGTCAGTTGGCATTTCGTATGGATTTTGCATATTCTACCCTTGTTCACATAGGTTGCCTCCAGGTGCTCCAAAGACATGCACTATAAGTGAATTAAATAAACTAAAATGGGCCATAGTGTATGTGTGTGAATGAGTGTGTGGATGTTTCCCAGTACTACTGTAGATTGCAGCTGCAAGGTATATGCTGGATATGTTGGCAGTGAATAAAGAATAAGAGATGAATAAAGGCACTAATCTGAAGGAGAATGAATGAATGAATGAATGAATGAATGAATGAAAAAGGCAGAAAAAGGTGGTTTATAATTACATGGAGTCAATAAATTGCACATTTTTTTAAATAATCCTCAGAGCAAAAAATACTAAATAATTGCCAAGAAAACAACATAGAATCTGCAACAGAATATCAAGTGTGCATCAGAAAAGTAACTGCTTCGCACAATGCTCAAGTGCTGGCACTAAACCTTTGGTTAGTTTGTGCTTAAGTATTTTTTATTGGAGCAGCATATATTGAAATGTCCATATTGCAACAGCACTGGTTTTATTATAATTTTTATTTATTTATACAATATTCATGTTCTATTATATTTCAAAGCAAAGTTAATGCTGTTAAAAGAAATATTCAGTAGAAAAATCAAATTTGAAGAAAATTATCATATAGAATTTACTTATTTTAGTTAATTTATCTTAACTTATGTTTCTCTTAAAGGAATTTTAATTTATATTTATTTATTGATAAAAATATTTTTTTTGGAGGGGGGGGGGGGGGGATAACCAACTTCACCAGGGTTAAACAGTTGAGTTTTACCATTTTTGAACTTTTTGCTTAGCTTAAATCATTGACAATAATAATAATTAATAATAATAATTTTAGCTTAAGTCATCATAGAATTCAAGGAACACTGCTGCCAAACCAAGGCTGCAGCAGGTACAATGTTACAAAGAACCTGATAATAGTCCCCAGGTTAGTTAGGTAACAACACTGCATCGGCTGCAGGCATGGTGTGGCAGCAATGTACTTCATTTGAGAGTAATGAGAGTATAATTCTCAGCCAGATGAACATAGATTATAGCAACTTTTCATTTTCTGTTGGTCTTAGTACACAGTGCAACTACAGATGTCACAGTCACCAGCGATCTAGCCCTTGCAGATCGCTGGAGAACTACAAATCTGCCAGCAAACAAACTACAAGTTCCAGTCATGCACCGCTCAAGGCATCTGTTCCTCATTCAGTAGATTACACACACTTACGGCTGGGAGTTGCTCATGAACTGATTACATGGACTATGTACACAGCACACACGCACACATATTTGCTGAGTCTTGTTTTACAGTTATGTGACATTCTGACGTGTTTTTCTTGCCTTGCTTTACCATGTTTTTGACCCTCGCCTTGCTTGCTTGCTTGCTTGTTTGGTTATGTTGTCTGCTACCTGCCTTTTGACCATCTGTCTGTTTATTGACTACAACACTGGATTGCCCGTATATTCATGCTTGCTCCTGAAGCGTCACGCTTCATATTACAAAAGAAGAGTCATGTGTCAAATACGAAAGTTTTCTAAATGTTTTTCTAATATTAATTCAGCGATATGCTAATGGACTAATCCAATTTAATGTTTTATGCTAAGCTAAGCTAAATGTGCTCCCAGCTGAATGAATTAAAAAATGGTAAAACTCAGCTGTTTAACATATGGGGTTTGTAAAATGCCTATTTCCAAAAAAAAAAAAAAAAAGTTTTAAAAAGCTAAATGTTAAATGAATTCAGCCCATATTCAGTCAAATGAGTTTAATGCACTGTATAGTACTCTATGCAATTGATTAATATAAATATTGGTACCAGGATCAGCTAACTTATTTTGGTTGATGTTAGTATTGGTATTGGGCAAAAAAAATCCTACAAGTCCAGCCCTATAGCAGAAATATTAAAAACATTAGGAAAGTGAACTTACTGCACAGAGTTATAGCTGGAAAAAGAGATGAGACCTCCAAAAGCTAGAGAAAATGAATAAAACACTTGTGCACCAGCATCCAGCCATGTGCTGGGGTTTGCCAACTCGTTTAACTGCACACAAACACAATTTTACATTTTATGTTAACTGTTAAACACTGTCCCAGAAAACAATTTTGTGCTTAATAGATGGCTAGTAGTTATCTAAACGTAGACAGTTTGGCTAAAACAAGGCTAAATTTGAGCTGTCAGTGAAAATCGACATCTAAGAAAGTCGTCAAATAGACAGATTAGACAGACTTTATATTTGTAGTCATTCATTTCTGTTCATTTGATGACTAGTCTAGTTTTGGCCTATTCTAAGACATCTATTTTGACTGACAGCTCAAATTTAGCCTTGTTTTAGCCAAGACGACTATGTTTAGACGTCTATTAGACATCTATTAGACATCTTTTAAAAACAAAAAAATGCTTGATGGGGTGAAACGGTTTAACTTTGAAACTCACATCTGGAGTAAAGAGGAACTTAATGCCGTCAACGGATCCTTTCAGAGTGAGTCCTCTAATCAGGAAGATCGTAAGAACCAAATACGGTAATGTCGATGTTACATATACCGCCTTTGAGGAGAGAAGAGGAAAAACACTGTATTTAATTACATGTGAATATCATATCTAACACAATCTGATGACAAATGCTTTGGGTATGGTACAGCGAGTTCAAACTTTATGTTTTGTGGCTCTTGAATGATAGATAAACTCTTTGGACGTTCTGGAATTCTAAATCCTTTTATTACAACAGTTGAAACAAACCGTCTGCTTGATTGTTCACAAGAGTTGTAAAACTGTAAAGCTGTTCTGTGTTGAGATTTTTTACAAGCATGTGTCCTTACGATACATCGCTGTGGTCTTTATTCTTTATTTCAACATTCATTTATAGCATGGAATGCTCAAAAATAACCTTTTGACAAATGTATTGATTACCATTTTAAAGGGTAAAACGTGAGCACTAGTGGTGATAGATTAGGTTAACGTCATTTTTATTTACAATTGAAGTCAAATTATCACCCCTAATGTGACATTTTAATTCTTTTTAAAATATTTCTCAACTGCTGTTGAATGTAAAGATTTTTTCAACACATTTTAAACAACATTACTTTGCAAGATACTATTATTGAAGCTGGAAGTGACATTTAAAGGCTTAACTGAGTTATTAGGATAACTACACAAGTTTGGTTAATTTGGCAAGTCACTTGACAACAGTGGTTTGTTTTGTAGCCAATCTAATATATGTGTATATTTTTTTAAATGCCCTTGCTCTGTTGAACAGCACTTGGGAAAACAAATAAAAACATTCATAAGAGGGCTAATAATTTTGCCTTCAACTGTATATACACTGTAAAAAAATATCTGTTAATCAACAGGATCTGTATTTCATGATTCACATGATTCATTATGAATTGCATTATGGGACTTTTATCTCTGCTTTGTCGAGTTTTGATGTTGTAAATTTAACTGCGCTTTTAAAAACGTGAGCTGTTATTGACATTTTAGTAGTTTGAAACAATATATTGTATAAGAAATAATTTAGAGAGAAATATGTTTGTAAAATAAAAGAAATGTACATGCAGTTTATTACCAGGTTCTTGTACTGTAATTTACAACACCAACCCAGGCAATATATAATTTCAAACTATGAAAAATGTCGATAAAAGTAATCTTTTCAACATCAAAAGTTGTTGGAGGAAAGATCATTGTCCCATAATGCAATACAAAAGTATAAATAAATGAAGAAAGAAACTAAACTAAACATGAATCCCATTATATGGAAAACTGTTTTCTTTAGCACTTACTAAAAATATAGGATAAAAAAAACTATTTAATATAAAAGACAAATAATCATTATTCAAAAACGTAAACTAACATAATTAACATTAACGAGTTACACTGTTGGTGTATTATTCCGCTCTGGCGACCCCATATTAATAAAGGGACTAAGCCAAAAAGAAAATGAATGAATGAATGAATGAGTTATTCTGTAATTAGACACTGAAAAAATGAGATGTGTATTCAAGTATGATTTATGTAGGTAATGAAGTAGATTCACAAAGGATTTGCCAAACTGCTTGTTAGTCAAACCCCTTAAAATAATTTAATTTAATTTAATTTAATTTAATTTAATTTAATTTAATTTAATTTAATTTAATTTAATTTAATTTAATTTAATTTAATTTAATTTAATTTAAAAATATTTTTTTTTATAGAATTTATTAATTTAATTATTGGATTGTGGTAGTTGGGGCATCCTCTGTGTAAAACATATCCCAGAGTAATTAACGGTTCAATCAACTGTGCTGACCCTGGATAAAGCTGGGAATATGCTGAGGGAACGTGAATAATATAATATTAATTCTGTTGATAATATAATTATTTATTATTATCATCAAATTCATTTTAAACTCAAATTTTAAGAGATATTTCCTCCAAAATTGAAAATTCTGTTATCATTTACTCACCCTTGATTTGTTACAAACCAGTTTAAGTTGTTGTATTAAAAAAACACAAGAATGTTCAGAAAACACTAACTACTGACATCCATAGTATGCTCAAAAAATGTATTTTTTATAATATATTTATTATATTTATATATTTTTTAAAATATATATTTTTTGCTTGTTCAAACTACTTATTTAAAATGAGCTGAAACAACATTCTTGAGATTTCATTGGGACAACTTAATTTTTTATGTTCAATCCACACAAATTTGTTAAAAGTGTCAAGTTAACTTAATCAAATTGTGTTGGGACAACATGAATAAATTGTGTGGAACCTTGCATTTTTACAGTGTAGAAAAAAAATAAGACTGGAAGTCATTTGTGTTTCCAACATTCTTCAGTGTATTTTCCTCTGTGTGTGTGAAACAAGTGCAGGTTGAGTAGATGATGACAGAATTTAATTTTTTTTGGCGAACAGTCCCTTTAACCACAAATGCACGTTAAACTGACTGTTCGTTTTGTATACTGTGAACTGAGACATGCTTAATTTATTAAAAACTGATCCAGATTCTGAAATATTCCTGTTACATCACTGCTTTTATTTGAGCAGCTTTACCTTCCCAGTGGTTTCTATTCCACGGATACAGCAGACATACAGCACTGCCCATGCAGAGATCAGACAGAGGACCATCCAGACCTGCAGACCACCCGTATCATCTATAGCTGCTGAGGTGTTCAGAGTCTCACGATACCAGAAATAATCCACCGGTGAGCTCTTCCCACACTCTGGAATCGGTCCTGACAATCAACAATAACATTGAAGATGAACCAAACCTTGAGTAAACTCAAATTGTCCATAGTGATTTAGAGAATAATAATAATAATAATAAAAATAATAATAATAATAAATAAATAAATAAATAAATAAATAAATAAATAAATAAATAAATAAATAAATAAATAAATATATAAATAAATAAATAAATAAATAAATAAATAAATAAATAAATAACAATAATAAAATCCTCCTATTCAGCGTGATCATGTTATACCTGTCCTGTTTTCATTGATGGGGCATTGGCTCCAAGGCAAAGGATCCTGGAAGGAGTTGAAGAAATACCACATGACCCAGGCTATGATAGTGTTGTAGTACAGGCTGACCAGAAAAGACACACACATAGATGCAATGCCTGTGAAACACAACACATTCTTATCTTTCACAGAGAATGGAATCTGCTGAACAAAGTAATTTTAATGCTGCACTTGGAACAAGTCTCAATGTAAAGATCGAAATTAAAGAACAGCATTCAATGTCCTGAAATTATGCTAGCAGGCTCTGTATTAAAGATGTAATCGAGAACACTTTCAGATCCTCCTAGTTATTGGATGCATCTCAGTCAGCTCCTTATATCTCTTGAGGTTGTCAATCATTATGTCCTGTTCCCAGTTGTAAGGACAATTGATGGTTACATGAGAATAATAGTACAACATTACTACTGGTATTGATGAACAACAACATATAACATATTTATATAATTTGCATCTAACATTGACATTTTGTGACATTTTCATGTTTCGTGCTTCAGACATTCTGTTAAGAGAACATGATGAGATTTGATGCTGCCTGGTTTCATGCAGCGCATCCTGGGACTTTTCAAGGTCTTAATGTTTCAGTGGATTGAGAAGAATTTTGTGATTGAGACAGCCCTTAAAGTACAAATGAAATTAAAACTAACCACATTACCTTTAGTTTAGATTATAGTTTAGATTTTGTTGACTCACCTTGCCAGTTTAGTGGTGAACAATTCATCTCTCCATGTCATTAAGAAAAAAAATTGCTCTTGTAATCTAATTTCTTTTTAAATGCACTTCCTGCTTGTTTCCAGTTAAATTCTCAGATTACATTATTTTGAGGTATTGAGTGTGGTTAAGTCCAACAGTCAGTTTTGACAACAAACAGAAACGGGGAGGAGGTGTCTGTTAGGTTGTAATAATGCTTCTAAAAAACATTTCCTGATCTTTTCCTGAATGACATGTCTACTTTGATGTCTCCATTGTGTTTTCTCATTTAATATACCATTTCTCTAGGAACTGCATCACAATACAAAAAAAAAATGGTCGCAACTTCTGGTCCATGTGGACTTTAAAGCTGATAGGATTCTTTAGGGCAGAGGTCACCAAACTTGTTCCTGGAGAGCCGGTGTCCTGCAGATTTTAGCTCCAACCCTAATCAAACACACCTAAACAAGCTAATCAAGGTCTTACTAGGTATACTTGAAACACCCAGGCAGGTGTGTTGAGGCAAGTTGGAGCTAAACCCTGCAGGGACACCGGCCGTCCAGGACCAAGATTGGTGATCCCTGCTTTAGGGTATTAATGAAAAGGTCTATAAGTTACTTTGGTTAAATTTCTCAGTGGTAAGGTAAGTCAATGCCTTTTTAACCTGTCAAAAACACCTCAGTACGCAGTGAGCTGTTTTGCTCCATGTGAACCAGAAATTGTTGAGACTTTTATTTCAGTATGATTGTGTACCTTCAACTGAGATAAAGTATTAGGGTAGGGGTGGGGCTTTCTTTTGAATTAATCATTCATAAAAAAAAGTAAAAGAGGGTATTATTTTGCAGTTGCTATGGAAGTTGCCTGTAGGTTGATGTCAACGGAGAGACCCCCACTTCAAATGCGAATCAAATGATCATCCTTTCATTTAAGATCACTAAAAGAAATATACATATAAATATTTTTTTTCAGTAGATAATTGTGCACAGATTAACTATTCATTTTGAGAATAACAATGTGAGCTAGCACGTTTTTCCGCAGTTTTTGTTTTCGCGAATCCATGAGAGGCCGCTGTGTACGCTTTTTGAAATCTCAAGTTTCCCTCATGAGTGCCATTCGCGCCTGCTGTTCTTGCGTAAACCCACAAGAGGCCGCTGTCGACTGACTTTTTAACTGACTGAGCGAATGATCGACTGACCCACCCTCCCCCTTCCCTAAACCAAACCAGTTTTATCAATTGACCCGGCCACCCACTTCCCTAAACCCAACCAACACATTTCAAAAGCAATCCAAAAAAAGAAAAGCCCTCGTCTGATTTTTACCACGTTTTCAGATTTTACCACATTCTCACCCTGCTATTAACTTATTTATTTTATTTTTTGGATTCTGTTTTTCTCTTCCCTGCTTTCTGGAACCGCTCTTCACCAGACTCGAACCCTATCGTTGTGGACAACTCATCTCAAGTCTCAAGTCTGCCGACCTACATGGCATGCTAACGGGACAAAGCCGGAAGCCGTCTATACAAAGGTAAGCAGTCAGCTGGTAAGCGCGAAAAGGAACGGCATCACACCGGCCCGTAGCATTCATTTAAAAAAAAATGTAATGCAGCCAGACGTACCTCTGGCTACGTAATTCGCAGTCTCCAGAAACGTCTGTAGGGCTACGTTTTCAGAATGAGCCTGTGTTGACATTTGCATACTAGTATTTCAGCACTTTCCACATTATAATATGCTAAAATATTACATCGCATACAGCAACAGGTACAGCAACATCCTCTAAATCAGGAGTGCCCATACTTTTTTGTATAAAGGGATAAAAGCCAAATATCATTGAAAGCTATGGGCCGAAATATCCCAAGCTATATTACATTAAAGTTGCAAAGGGTAATTACTGTTATAAGAATTTATTTCATAAGACTTAAAAGCAAATAGAAAACATTACTTTAAATCATATCAACTAATGCAGTATAACACAATAACTTATTTAACAAAGGTTACTATTGGCCAACTTTGACCTGTGGGCACTAGTTTGGGCATCCCTGCTCTAAATGCAACTTTGATACAAGATAACAGCTTTGTATTTCCCACGGTTGCAAAAAATAAAAAAATTACAAAAAGTATCTTGCACTCACAAGCTAGTTTTTCCTCACTCCTTCTTGGATATTCCCTTCATATATCAAATTCACATAATAAATCTGTGAAAGGACACCATTGAGCTTCCTATGTTACATCTGAACAAAGAACAGTCTACAGGCCAGGATTGCTTCATTGTTCAAATGTAGAAAATCTAAAGACGCTGTCATTAGCTGCTGTGCTATCTGTTTACAAAAAGAAGCGATGCGTTACATAATTATCTGACAACCCCTATTTAATTGGAAGCTGAACTTTCCAGTTATCACTGACACTGCATTCAAGATAGTGAGTCATTCGAAATTGACAGAAACCAGATGAAGGACACAAAATTGACCCTTTAATCTATAGTATAAAAAACTGGCCATTCCAAATACATGATTTCTAGAATATTTCATTTATGAAATGGTATAAAAATGCCTTGCTCTGTTAAACATCTCTTGGAAATTGTTTAAAAACAAGGAGGGCACAGGAGGGCTCCTTCAAATATATTATTTAATAATAAT